>NC_056745.1:1108465488-1108552988 GCF_019279795.1 Protopterus annectens | reverse complement strand
TGGGATTTCTTTAAGTGTAGCATGTCCAACAGCTCTGGGTTTGACATGGCCTTGTATGTTAAGCAGAGATCGCCTCTGAGTAGACGATATGCGACAGAGTATAGCTGTAGTTTTTTAAGGCGGTCAGCATAGGGCATCTGCTTTAGGCCTGTGATTCTTTTAGTGAGGTATTTCTGAGGCCTTTCCAGTTGTTGCAGATGTCTTGAGAGGTACATACCAAATGGGGCATTGTATTCTATAATGGGTTTAATGAGGGATGAGTACAGTGGGACAATGACCTCCTCTTTTCTGGATGAAAAGCCCTTCGTGATGAGGTGTGCCACATAGAAGGATTTCCTGACTGTTGTGGCGATGTGGTTATCGAAGGTGAGACCACTGTCTACCTGTGTCCCTAAGTCTCTTATCACACTTTCTGTGTTTAGTGTACTGCCACCTATATGGTAATTCATGGATACATGTTTTTTCCCAAAGGGGATAACAATACATTTCTTGGCATTGAGCTTGAGCCCATGGCTCTGGCACCAAGCATCTGTTTCTGTAAGGCCCTTTTGTAGAGTATCCACATCATTTGGGGATTCAATAATGGCTCCCAGTTTGCAGTCATCTGCGAACTTTGTTAGCCAGGGTCCCTTAATGTTGACCTGTACTTCAGAGAAGTAGATGCCAAACAAGAGCGGCCCCAGGACTGAACCCTGAGGTACTCCACTTGTCACTTGTCTGGAGCTGGATTTGGAGTCGGCTACTTTTACAGTGTGGGTTCTATCAGTAAGCCATTTAGCAACCCATTGGGTGACATAGGGATTAATGCCCAACTTAGTAAGTTTATCTATGATTCCAGAGTGGGGATGGTGTCAAAGGCCTTGGCAAGGTCTAGATAGGCTGTGTGGACCACCTTACCCTTGTCCATGGCTCTGGAGACTGATTCAAAGAAGTCAATCAGGTTCAGGAGACAAGATCGGCCCTTCACAAACCCAAAGTGGGTGGGGTCCAGTGTTTGAAGGTTGCCAATGTCTTTGTTTATAAGTTCCATGATAATACACTCCATGGCCTTGCAGATAAGGCTTGTCAGACTGATGGGACGGTAGTTTCCGGGATCCAAGGTGGATGCCCCCTTGTGGATTGGGATAACTATAGCTCTGCGCCACTCAGTGGGCACGAAACCTGAGGTGAGGCTATGATTAAACATGACACTTAGGTGAGGTGCCAGTTCATATTGTAGTTCATGTAGTACACAGCCCGGGATGTCATCTGGTCCCATGGATGCTGTATTCTTGGCTTTAGAGAGTGCGTTTTGTACCTGTGTGGCCGTTATTACTGGAATTTGGCAATCTTCCGGTATTGAGATGGGCCATTTAGGTGGTGAGAGTGGGGTGAAGTTGGCACTGAATCGATCTGCCAGGATATTGGCAATATCCTTCGGATCAGTATATTTAATGCCATTCTGTTTTAGCTCAGAGCAGATCTGAGCATTGCCATTTAGATTCTTGACATAATTATAGAATGCTTTGTGGTTGTCTTTGGAATCTTTGGCAATTTTATTTTCGTAACTAGCTTTGGAGGATTTTATGAGGCATCTCAGTTTCTTACTGAGGCTAGTAAGGGAGTTTTTAGCATCCTGGGATTTTCCTCTTTTCTGCAAAAGTTTCTTCCTTTTGTTGTAAAGTTTGTTTATGGCAGGGGACCACCAGATTGGCTTCCTTTTTTGGATGAGAGCATTTTGGTTCTATTTGGGATGGCACGATTCATGCATGAGTGGATGTGCTCGTACAGTGCCGTAGTGTAGGATTCAGCAGTTGAACTTTCAGTTCCGTCTGCATGGGTGTCATGAAGTTTGTCACTTCTGACTTGAGAAGCATGAAGTTGGCTTTAGAGAAGTTTTTTATGGTGGTTTCTTTACTGGGGGGTGGGGGTGGGATGTGGATGTTAAGGGTGATTAGCTTATGGTCAGACCTGACTAACGAGTGGGTGACCATAGGTATGGAGCATTGATTTCCCATGTTGGTAATGACCAGGTCTAGGATATTGGAGCCCCTGGTGGGACTATGGATTAGTTGATCCAGGGCGTTGGAATTTATGAATTCCAAGAACTGTTGCGCAAAGGTGTTGGGACATGAGTAGTTTTCCCAGTTAATGGCAGGGTAGTTAAAATCCTACCTTTTTTTTATAAAAATTCTTAAAATTAGCTAGGGCCGGGTCCATAATATCTGTTTGATTCACACAATCTTGTATCACAGTAGCTCACAAATGACAGCTTAGGTGCACACATTCATATAAGGAATGTATTCAAGTTCTTCACTTTACAAGCAGGTAGAACACCACAAAAAAGCATTTGCACAGTACAGCAAGCTTTCCTGGACTGCCAAAACCCCCCACCGCCACCCCCCGCACTGACTACCAAAAACCTCTGTGCTTGTTAGTCATGACATATAGTTTTACAAATAATGTGAAGTAACAGTTCATAATAAGCAGCTAACATGATAGCCACCAACTCTATAAGATATGCTTGAGTACTTATAGCCTGATTTATGTTAATTATAATCCCCACAAAAAGTACTGCTTTATCACTTCTGACAACAGAAATAATTGGACCTGCCCATTTGCTATGCTTCTGTGGTCTAACGATACCTAATGAAACCTTCCCAACTCTGTAAGCACTCTACATTTTGCATTGTAAATAGTACCAGTCTAACTTTGTAAATCTAGGCACCATATTCTGACTCACCAAAACTGGCAAATGTAATAGCACCCAGTGATCCAGATCAAGATCCATATGAAGCATTTCAGCATGTGCTTCAGACGCCTGTTACACTGACCTAAACACTTATTGTGCAACTCAAACACTTCTTGCATTGATTTAAACTCATATGATACATTGTTATGCAACATCGTAATTTGTTTCACATCAGTTTATGCAGGAAGTTCCTCCTGCACAAAGCAGGTCCATCACTATTTACAACAGAAAATAAACTCTTTTTTTACTTTTCATACAGTACAGTAGCCTTACAGTAGTCATTATTTTACTCAGCAAAGACTCTCAGTTGTGTATATTTTAATCTTCATAGAAGCATAATAAACTTTTCTTAGGGAGACATGGATAGAACATGCATTCAGATGCAGAATATATCACTTCCATGTCCACTTTTTATCACTTATAGTCAAGGTAGACAAATTAAATTCTCCTTTTTAACCACTTATTATAAATATTCTCAATTCAGTTTCATTTTCACAGACTCTCTTCTTTCTGTACATACTTAGTATTTTAGCCATGATAATTACTATTTTTATTTTTGCCTGGAAATTGTAGTTTGCTATGGCTTGCTGATTTTTCATGTGTCCTAGTTTTCCAAAACATCATAGTAAATGGTTTTTGGAAGGTGATGTATAATATTACAGTAATAACTTTGTTAATATCTTTGGCAGAATTTACCTGCGCTTGACTTTACATATTGCAATAACATGTACCTTTATATCTTAGAAGGTTGTGCATCACTATTTGAGTTCTTATTTATTTATTTATTTATTTATTTATTTATTTATTTGCATTTGTTAAATAAATAAATAAGAACTCAAATAGTGTTCTTCATGCTTAAACTACCCCAAATGCATTGGGAGTTGTTCAATTTAATTCCAAACGTATGTTGAAAGTCTCAATATGAATGTGACTTGCGTATCTGACTCTTAACATCTCTCCATTT
This sequence comes from Protopterus annectens, assembly GCF_019279795.1. Classification (NCBI taxonomy): domain Eukaryota; kingdom Metazoa; phylum Chordata; order Ceratodontiformes; family Protopteridae; genus Protopterus; species Protopterus annectens. Next base: position 1,108,549,293 of record NC_056745.1, on the reverse strand, counting down.
TAATCTGACAGATTTAGAGTTCACCACCCAGTTGCCGTTTAGCTGTGTACTACTTCAGGGTTTTGTTGGTTCACTAGTGGCAATCATTGCAATTAAATCTTTCTGCAATTACCAGATGTTTATGGTCAAACATGTTCATGTAAAATTTTCACAATCTTTTCATAGGGTTTCCATTTATATTTTTGCAGTTGAACCAGATTCCATAATAATTCATCTGTAAAAGCAACCATAACACTGAATAATGTTGGTACCTGCTTTTCTAAGGTGTTTTATTAAAAAAAATACTCAACTCTCTGAGTATGTGGACCATGATCCTGCAGCTAGTTTAAATTATTTAGATCCTTCCAGCTGAATGGGGAGGCCACATGATTGGGAATGTATTTTAAAATGTTCTATTACTGAGTACATACTGACCATCAAATAGAGCAGACTGAGACCACAGTATGAAACTATCTTATTACTAAGTACACAGTGATCACCATGCACAATCACCTTATATAGCTGTGCACAGACTTGCTTTTACAGAGACCCTGTACTGACATGCACATCTGAATACACCACACAAAGAAAGTTGCATACAACAAAATGTGAACCTTAGGTCATACCAAGATTTGAGAATGGATGCATGTTAGGGACGTGGGGATGATTTATTTTAAGAATTTATAGCATCTTATTGAAGAACAGTTGTCTACTCAATAAAAAGTGGGTTCTATTACTTACCTTAAGCAATTATTACAAAAGGGAAGATGAAAGCATGGAACACTTTGTATAGTTAGTGAATAGACATCTGCAATCAGTATCTGCCCTTATGGAGCTGTTACTCAAATAGCTTTTTTGTAGGGTGAGTTACACATTAGGAGGGACTGTTAAAGTATGCTAGTGGATTGCCAGTACCTCCAAACAAACCACGTGCTAGAAAATATATGCGACTGAGAGAATGTTTAATACAAAACATTAATTCCACGATGATCTCAGACACGGATAATCCTGATGCTTTTGTTTTATGCACAAGGATAATGTAATAGAAAAACATTAGGTAAGTCTGAGAAAATTTACAATAGAATCTTTTGTGTATTTGAATAATGTTAACATACCACTACACAAACTACAATATTACATACAGACAGAGATACACTGAATATGTCCTTTACTTGGTGACAAACAAGTATGACAATGTTTCTATCCATGAACACATACACACAAATATGTGCTGCAGTGCATTTGCACCATATTTGTTCTCTCTTTGGTTCTTAACCTTTCAGGAACACACATATTATTAGCAGGAGAAACATGACTTAATATAGCACATTATATGCATTCAGGCATAGTAGCTATTTGATATGTCAGAAATGGTGTTTTGGTGTGCTATACATATGCTATTCAAAAGGATATTTTTTAGGCAACCCCTGGAATGCTTTATGCCTCATCCTCACTCTGCATCCCACACATTTGCATACTTGCTGAATAGGAAGGAAACCCATAACATGTTGGCCAGGTAAGTTCAGGTTCTATATTTTATTTTCACATGTAGGCAATACAAGTATTTTGCTTATTAGAAATATTTCTCCCCTGCATAGTTGTTTAGCAGCACTTCTGAATTATGTAGCAGAAGGCATGAAAATAGTCACTTTTACTCTTGCATGGAATTCATAAAAATATCCATATGGAGTTGCCTTTCGGTCACTCGTGACACTCTGCAGATAATCCATCTCAGTGAAATCCATGAGGCCACAAGATTGCAGGTGTCATTACATTCCTTCCTGAATTCACCATTGCATAGATTTTAATTTATACTTGTCATTCAGTCGCATTTTCTTCTCTTTTTACACTTTCACAATGTGGTCTTTCTTATGCCATCTTTCACATTTTTTTATCAGACCACCAAATATTATTTTAATATGAATGATATTCTTTCAAATCGGAAATATACTTGCCTTTTCAAATTCTTACTTGCCATTCTGTTATCAGCATGCATTTTCTGATTAAAATGATTCTGTAAACTGTATAGTCTTTTGAATGTTTTATTTTTAAATGATTTAGTGGATTTTAGCACATTGTTGAAGAATCTAAAAGTTTTCCTGCCAATCACATTCAGAAATACTGGTGCTTTCTGTCTTTTGGAATGCTATTACATAGCTGATACAGTTTGCTTTCTAAAACAAATTGTTGAGTCTTCCATGTTGCCAACAAAAATAGTAATATGTCCAGCATGCTCAGCAATTTTAAAACTCCATTCACAGGCAACCATGTGCATTTTTGCTACAGCTTTGGTCTTCCTGCTAGCTCCATACTAGTAAAAGGTACATTTTCATGCATTGATAATTAAGAGGTGTTAGCCATGCAATAGCGCACACACACACACACACACACACACACACACACACACACACACACACACACACACACACACACACACACACACACCTGTTTTTGCTTCAAAGTGCTATTAGGTCCTTTTTTTCTTATCACAGAGTCATTTTTCCTTAAACCCTAAAGGGTTAATTTCTCATTTGGACAATGATTTACTTCATTAAAATTACTCTTTCTGCTCATTTCAGAATTTTCATTTGTTTGACCATGCTTAATGAAAAAATGTCCAGTATATGAGCATTAGCTTAATCACTTTTATTGCCATCTGTAAAAAGAAATTAAAGAGCCAAAACATTATCGCATTGCACTAAGTGAATCAGCATGATGAAAATTGATGTGCATGTTGTACGCAATTCATAAAATCAAGCAACATAACTCATCCAGATGAAATGATTGGGTCAGCTATGCTATATGCTAATGACCATATATAATGAACTGTGCTGCATTTTAATGAACCAAAACAAGATGATGGAGTGATTCAGAAACTTTCAAATACTACACCTCTGAGCTGCACCCACTGTTTAGTCAAACACAAATGAATGTCCATGTTCGGACTGAGGAAATCAAAGAGTAATGGTGGGAGTTGCCACTGCCATAGGTGTCTCTTATCATAGCTGCATTGCCCGATAATGAGCGACAGTGACCCCAGATTTATCAGGGTCATCCGACAAAACTTAACATTTCATGCCCTCAACAACATTGACATTATTGACCATTGCTGTGCTTATATGGATACCATGCAAAAGATCTGCATCCCCATGGGAGTTGTGGAGTACCTATCCCAGTGGATACTAAGGTAAGTGTGACTTTACATTTACTAGCTACAGGAAACTTTCAACAACCTACTGGAGACACAGTGGGGGTATCTCAGACATCTGCATTAAGAATACTCCATCAGATCCTCAATGCCAGACTTCAGTATAGGGGGAAGCATGTGTGGATCCCAAGTACTCCAGACAGAGGGCCAACACCAGGTGGGAGTTCTATGACATAGACTGTTTTCCAGAGGTACTACAGTTCATTAAAGTAAAGGTATTGCATGGTGAACTGGGAAGGAGGTACATACACCACAAAGGGTTTCACTCCATCAGCTGCCATGTGGTCTATAATACACAGGGTATTATATACAATGTGTGTTCAGGCTACTCAGGCAGTTATCATGACTCCCACATATGGCACCTGTAACCTGTGCCAACAGTTTGCTAGGGGTGACTTCCCACATGGCCATCATGTTAGAGGTGCCACAAATGCCCTAGAACAATCAGTCATTACACCCATCAGAAACTGACAATCAAATATTGTCATATACCTTTCTCCATTGAGATTTGCATCCCTGCTTTGGTCTTATCTCCCTTTGCAGTTTTCTGTCTGTTTCTGTACTTTCAGTTAACATAGTTATATATCTAACCCTCTATCCTTAGCCATCTTTCACTTTTTCCCTTTCAATGTTCTCTGCATATATCGATACATACATATATTAGATAAAGTTACAACAATACATCAGCTATATCATTTTGCAGTCTGTGTGGACTCACAACAAATATAGTGGTTGGGCACACTCAGAGGTTACTGCAGCAACTCATACTTTAATTTGCCCATGATCTAACATGAGCTGGCTGTTGGTCTGTCTCATATGGTCTAGCAATTAGGATTTCTGGTTTTCACCCATGCCTCCTGGTTTTATATTCTGGTATGGGAATGTCTGGCAGTTGGTGCAGAGGGGTGCAGCAGTAAGTTATGGTTTCTGTGGTAGAGGATTTGATTCTCACCACCCACATTTATTTACTGTGTGACTTTCAACAAGTCACTTAACAAGACAGTGCTTGGGACAACTAGGAATTTGGGCTAGGCTCTTTAGTGGTCTCCTGGACTGCAGAGTCAATCAGGCATAGATGCCATTGGAAGCTCATCATCACAAAATCAGGCCTGGCTGCATGCAGATGTAAAAATGCCTTGGGACTCATCACTTGCACAATGTAAACAGTGTTGACTTGGCCACAATAGTGGCATATTAACTGTTGCCGTATTTAACATCTTTGATGGATACATTTTTGTGATCCTTGCTTTAAAAAAGCTTACATATACTATTTATTTATTTATTTCCATTTCTTTACTGGGAGGTCCACTGGGCAAGAGTGAGCCCATTTTCAGTGGATGCCTGGGCAGAAAAGCTCCAAATCAAAGCAGACATAATACAAATTGCAAATAAAAAGAGGCAATACAATTAAATAGACAGTATACAAATGATAAAATACTAGGATACAGAAAGAAATACAAAAAGAAAATGTTAAATATACCAGACAAATCATGCATATCTATCCAAAGCCATAGAATATTTAATATATATGTGAACATTGCAATAGCTGTTGGATAGAGAGGACGTGATGGTGGTAACAGTTGATTAGACTGAGAATAAAGTAGAGGCTTTTGAACCTTTGCTACAATAATAGCAATATTAAATTGGAGATGCAGTTAGCTACATGCTAATATATAGATAGCTTTTATGTGGCTGGGTTTCTCATGATAGGACATTATAAGTCATATGTGATGATTTGGGGAGCATCTGTGTGATAAAAAGAAAGATGGAGATGAGCTGGAGAAATGGTTAGACTAGGTAATATTGGGTTTTATATGGTCAGTCCTAGTGCATGTACATAGCCAGTGGGAGATTAGGTGTTGTCTCAGGGATGTCTTAAAGTGTTCAGGGTAGCTGCTAATCCTAAGTGAAGAGGGGAGGGCATTCCATAGCTTGGCAATGGTGTAGAGATAACACATTTGACCAGTGGAAAGGATAGGTTTCAATACATTTAGGAGCATTTGGTTTACAGATTGGGGAGGTCTATTAGGGTGATACATAGTGAGCAGAGAGGAGAGGACAGGGCAGTTAGAAGGCTTGTAGATTAGCTTATGAGCTGTAGTTAGTTGTAGGTATGTTAGATATTAGGGTAGTTCCAGCCAGTTTAGAAGTTGAAGTGATGATGCACAGTGGTGGGAGGAGTATTTAGTGTTGGTTAGAAATTTTGTGATTTTGTTGTAGCATGAATCCTGTTTGGATATGAGAGAGACTTGGATGTTGGTGAGGAGTGGTTCACCATAAAGCAAAGATAGAAGCAGAAAGGAAGAGGCAAGGGGTAGTCTTGCAGATTAGGTGAGGTAGTATGTGTGCCTGTAGAGGATGCCTAATTTCTGATGGGCATTTTTGATACTGGTGGCAATATGCTGATCAAAAGTTTGTTTTTATCTATATTGACACCTTGAAGTTTGGTGTAAGGGACTACTTCAGTGTAAATGTTGAGGGAATGAATGGTAAATTCATTTTTTGTTAAGTACATGGATTTTTTTCAGGAGTGAATGACATGAATTAGGTTTTACTAGCATTTAGGACTAAATGGTTATTATACATCCAGGTTTCAGTAGACTATTATTTGAAAATAACACTGTGTGAACATTAAATATAGCTGACTTCCCTCAAATCACATTGCATAAGGTGTTTTTTAAAAATATAAAGAATTTAGAAAGTATTTTGTTATGCAAAGTAGTTTATAGCCCCTCTTATTGATGTTTCACTCATACAACTACCCAGTTTACCATCTTGGTCCATATGAGATTTTCTTTTTATCTGCTGCACCATTAATAAGTTGTCATGCGTTTCTACTAAATGCTATCTTTTCTACAGTCAGAGATGGTTCCTGAACTTGTGACCCAACATTGTCACATTTTTCTGTCAATTTATTGTGTATGTACAAAATGTAATATTACACTGTGTATGTATAAATAGTATATGGAGTGAGAGCTGCTATACATATGTCTTTTACCTACTTCTAAATAAATAAAATATTTCCTGCTGGGAATTCAAGTGCACATGGGAAAATATAATAAAGAAATGAATTTGACTTTGCCTTGGGAAAGTAAGAGACTTTAAATACATTTCATTATTAACCTGCTTTATTTATTTATTTTTTTTTAGTATATTATGATTTTTAGTAGGCTATGTTAGGCTCCAGTTCCCTGGGTCTAACATCTGTTTAACAGTTTCATTTATATTTGCTAGTGAGGTATAAGACACTTTAGATTTGTTTGCTTTTTGTATTTTTTCTAGTAGAGTATTCTGGATTACAGTGTCAGTTCTGCAGGAGACCATTTCCATTTTTGTCATGGTGTGTCGGCTCTAGGGTGTCTTGACTTCTTAGTTTGCACTGGAAAATTTTGACTAGTAGTGTATTTTTAAAGGCAGGAGTAGATTTTTAGATAGCATGTAAGACACATTATTAAGTAAAATATGTGATCCTGACCAAGTTGGCAACCTTTTGGTATTCTTTACAGTATCACAGTGATTTTCTCTCTTATAGGTTCATAGGTTCAGAGGTGGGTACTAGGCTAATGGCCCTGGAGCCTTTACAAGCCTAACCCATAGGATTACCCTGGCAGCATGCCACCTGACCTTAGTTCCCAGTGCCTCTGTTGAGTAGAGCCACTGGAGTGATCCCTGGGGTGAATTTTCTATTTACCATCCACTCATCAAGATTTCTCTTGAAGAGGGCCAGTGAGGTGCTCTGTTTGACATGTATGGGAAGTCTTTTCCATAGCATGGGCAGTCTCTGTGTTTTGAATCTGTCCCTCCAGCATGTCTTGTTGATTGCGGTAATGAGGTTGCAGTCTCTGGAGCATGTGGTGTGGAGGGATTGAGATTTCTTTAGATGTAGCATTTCTAACACAGCTGGGTTAGACATGACTTTGTAAATCAAACAGAGATCGCCTCTAAGTAGACGATATGAGACAAAGAATAGTTGGAGTTTTTTGAGTCTGTCCATATAGGACAAATGTTTAAGGCCTAGGATACTCTTTGTGAGGTACTTTTGTGGCCTATCCAGTTGTTGCAGGTGTCCAGTGAGGTACATACCAAATGGGGAATTGTACTTGATGATTGGCCTAATGAGGGAAGAGTAGAGGCAGACAATGACCTCTTTCTTCCTGGATGCAAAACCCTTATTAATGAAATATGCCACATAGAGGGACTTTATGACCATAGTGGCAATGTGGTGGGCAAAAGAGAGGTTGCTGTCAACCTGTGTTCCCAGATCTCTTATAATGCCTTCTGTGTTCAGTGGACTACCATCAAAGTGGTAATTCATTGGAACCAGGTTTTTCCACAAAGGGGATGTCGACACATTTTTTGGCATTGAGCTTAAGGCCATGGTTCTGACACCAGTTGTTGGTCTCAGTGAGGCCTTTCTGTAGGGTGTCAAAATCACTTGAGGAGTAAATAATAGCTCCCAACTTGCAATCGTCTGTGAACGTTGTCAGCCAGAGTCCCTTTGTGTTGACCTTCACTTCAGAGAAGTAGATACCAAACATGAGAGGACCCAGGACCAAACCCTGTGGGAATCCATTTGTGACTGGTCAGCAGTCTGACTTGGAGTTAGCTACTTTCACACTGGGGGTTCTATCTGTGAGCCAGTTTGCAACCCACCTAGTGATATAGGGGTTGATGCCTAGCTTAGAGAGTTTTTCTATGATTCCTGAGTGTGGAATGTTATGAAATACCTTGGCCAGATCAAGGTAGGCTGTATGAACCACCTTGCCTTCGTCCACAGCTCTGGTGACTGACTCAAAAAAGTCGACCAGCTTGAGCAGGCATGATCTACCCTTCACAAAACCAAACTGTGTGGGATCCAGAGTTTGGAGATTCCCTATATCCTTGTTTATTAGGTCCATGATGATGTGTTCCATAGCTTTATATATCAGACTCATCAGGCTAGTGGGGCGATAGTTCAGGGTCTGTAGTTGCTCCTCCTTTGTAGAGAGGGATGGCTGTAGCAGTGCGCCATTCAGTAGGGACAAAGCCTGAGTTGAGGCTGTGACTGAACAGAGCACACAGGTGAGGTGCCAGTTCACTCTGTAGTTCATGTAGAACACAGCCGGCGATATTGTCAGGTCCCAGAGAAGCTGCATTCTTGGTGTTGGACAGTGCTGTTTTAACCTGTACAGCAGTACACAGGTACACAGGTATTGTGATTGGTCCTTGGGGGGGGGGGGGTAAATTTGGTACTGAATCTGCCGGCCAGTATATTGGCAATATCTTTTGGCTCAGTATAGAAGGTACCATTGTGCAGTAGCTCAGAGCAAGTCTGGGTATTGCCAGGGAGATTCTTTACATAACTATAGAAGGCCTTGTGGTTATCTTTACTATCTGCTGCAATTCTGTTTTCATAGCTAGCTTTAGAGGATTTGATGATATATCTTAACTTTTTGTTGAGGTTGATAAGGGAGTTTTTCCAGTCTTGGGACTTCACCTCATTCCACATCAGTTTCCTCCTTCTGTTCTAGAGTTTGTTTATGACAGGGGACCACCAGATTGGCTTCCTTTTTTTGGAGCAGAAGGTCTTGTTCTATTAGGTATGGCAAGATCCATGCATTTGTGTACGTGTTCATACAGTGCACTGGTATATGATTCGACAGTCATGCAACTATTCTTCATTTGCATGGGTGCCGTGAAGTTACCATCTCTGTTTTTGGGAGCCCAAAGTTAGCTTTGGAGAAGTTTTTCATGGTGGTTACATTTGCAGTAGGGGGGGGGGGGGTATGGAAGGCATGTGAGTTTTTAAAATGATTAGTTTGTGGTTGGATCTAACCAGGGAATGGCACACTGTTTAGACTATTGGTGTAGAGCAACAGACACCCATGTTAGTAATGACCAGGTCAAGGATGTTGCTACCTCTAGTGGGTTTAAGAATGAGCTGATCCAGGGCATTGGAATTAATGAATTCCAGGAAACATTGGTCAAGTGCATTGGTACATGAATAGCTTTCCCAGTTAATGGAGGGGTAGCTGAACTCACCCAGTTTGAAAATGTTAGGTTGGACCCTAATATTCTCGGGTGCTTAAGAACATGGAGTGTGAGTCTTGGGACATGGTTGTGGACCTATAGCAGGCTACAACCTGTCTTACCCAATGTTAGCTGCACCTGAATTATCTCTGATGTGTTACGTTGGGCTACCAGTCTGGAGGTGTGTGCATCCTTTATGAATATGGAAACACTGCCTCCTTTGGAGCTTCAGTTCAAGTTCTGGTGCTGAAAGGTGTGGAATGAGTAGCCTGGTAGTGCAGAGATGCTTTCTGCTGCCTTGAACCAGGTCTCTCTTACAGCACAAATGTCGATGTTCTCCATTTTAAGGAGTGCTTCAGATGAGTGCATTTTGGGATTTATACTTCTAGCATTGAGCAGCATGACTCTTAGATTGCATTTGTTTGTAGCTGTTACAGTGGTAATTTGGTCTTGGGAACACCGCCTAAAAAGGCACTATAGGGGTGGCAAGAACCTTGGCCAGTATCCGAAAACCCAGGGGTGACAGATGCAGGCCATCTCTGGCAAAGCATCAAGGTCTGTCAATCATGTCATTCCAGGCAGACAGATACTGGATCCCCTTAGAATGACTCCAGAAACTTAGCTAATTGTTGAAATCAATCATTTTCGGCTTGTACTGTAGTATCATTCTGGGTAATGGTAGGATGCTGCTCAGGGCTAGGGTCATACCCGCCTGGGCCACATAATCTGAGAGCTCCTCCATGTCTCTTTTTATGTAGTGAATGTAGTGCAGGGAGATATATCTCAGGTCTTCACATCCACATGTACAATGACAGTCAAATTTGTACCTGTTGTTGAGGGACCTGAGTGCATGCGTTATGTTGCAGATCCTGGCACCTGACAGGCAGCTGTTACTTTCTCCTTATTCAACCTTGTGAGTGTGTCTCACTATCTAGTCACCTATGACTAGTGTGTTGGGCATGCTGTTTTGCCTTAGGGGCTTTGGTTGAGTGGCACACTGTTTAGGAGAGATATATGTCTCATGATTAATGTTATGTTGTGGTGGTCGAGTGTGTTTCTGCTTTGGAGGTCTCTGCTGTTTGGGTAGATTTTTTCTGAGAGCCTAAGTGAAGGTGGGTCTGTGGTGGTGTGTGTTCTGGAGGGCTATGTGTTCCATGTCATGTGGTGCAAGTGCTAACTAGCTATTCCAGTCTTGGCTGGAGAGTGCGTGACTTCCAGTTTGGATATATAAGTGCATCTCTAGCAAGTCTGAGTGTTTGGAGGTAAGAGGAGAGAGTTGTCAGTGTACATGAGGCAGTTGCTACATTGCCTGTGGATGCCCAAGTTCACCAGGTAATTGGAAAATGCACAGAGAACTGACCTTTAGACATGCCTGGAGGGGTGGGCATTAATAATAAGTACTGGACCTGTTTCCTTGTAGAACATTTAGTGATGCTACACTTTTGTGTGCTACAATAATTGCTACAAGAAGTCTGGTAAAGTGCTAGACTAATAAGCTAGTAAAAGTGCAGGAGAGGAGAGAACTAGCAGATCTAAGGGAAATATTAAAGAGCAGACTTTTTTGGCACCACTCAGAAGCTTACAAACAGCAAATCTGTATCTGGACTAGACTAGTTACAGGAAAGGTGAGAAACAAGAGCAAACATGGGCTCTTAAACCAGAAAGTTGAAAGAGATGGAAAAACTGCCCAAACGGCCAATAAACTACAATTTCTGGGCCAGACACCACTCTTCTTGCAGTAGATAGGCTACCTAGTGCTTACCACTCCTTCTGACAAGTAAGAAGGCTTCCCTCTAACACAAAAGGGCTTGGGGGGCCCAGAAGCTTACAAACAGTCCTGGATACAGCAAATCTGTATCTGACTAAACTACTTATAGGAAAGGTGGGAAACAAGCACAAATGCAGGCTTTTAAACCAGAAAGTTGAAAGAGATGGAAAAAAAATGCCCAAACTGCAAATAAACTACAATTTATGGGCTAGAAACCACTCCTCTTGTGGTAGATAGGCTACCTAGTGCTTAGCACTCCCACTGATAAGCTAAAAGGCTTCCCTCCAACACAGAAAGGCTTGGGGGGTCTCAGAAGCTTACAAACAGTCCTGTACATAGCAAATCTGTATCTGGACTATACTAGTTACAGGAAAGGTGGGAATCAAACGCAAATGCAGGTTTTTAAACCAGAATGTTGAAAGAGATGGAAAGACTGCCCAAACAGCCAATAAACTACAATTTCTGGGCCAGAAACCACTCCTCTGGTGGTAGATAGGCTACCTAGTACACTCCCACTAATAAGCTAGAAGGCTTCCCTCCAACACGGGAAGGCTTGGGGCTCAGAAGCTTACAAACAGTCCTGGATACAGCAAATCTGTATCTGGACTAGGCTAGTTACAGGAAAGGTGGGAAACAAGCACAAACATGGGTTTATAATGATAAATGAATGAATGAATCTGAATATTGTGATCTCTTTATGATTCAAAGGTACAAATAATGTGTTTGGAATTCAAATAGACTAGTGTAGAACACATAAAAATGCAGAATGAGGACATTTTTGGTTACTGATGCATGACCATCAGTAGTAATCCAGTGGGATATTGTATAGGCTACCTTTACTTGTTTAAAATGTCTGTCAACCTGTTGTCTAACAAATAATAGCTTGTTATCTACCATAATCTCCAAATATATTTTTTTCTAAGTTAATGGTAAGGATTTTACTTCTAGATCCTTCATGTTTAGAAGCTGAGCTCGAACGACTGTCTTCTGGATTCTTAACGTCATGCCAGCAGTCTTGGGGTATTATCAACTTTATTTTGGTTATTAGAAGCAAGACAATTCCATATCTAATCAAACTCTTTTTGCAACTGTCTGTTTAATGTTTTGGATGTTGTGTGTGTTTTTGCAAACACAGTATCATCTGTGTATAGTAAGCAGTTGATATCTAGCGGATCATTTTTTGTACACTCTGTCTCTGAAAAAAATTGTTAAGGTATATTACAATGTTATTGATATAGTTTTGGAACCATTGATCTACATTTTGAGCAAAGCTATCATTTTTGTCTAGTTGTTCAAACAGTGGCTGGTGGTATGTAATTTCAAATGCACATTTATGATCCAGGAAAATGGCACCTCCGAGAAGTTGATTTTCCATATTGCAGTAGATTTAGAAATTATGCTGTTTATGATTATGTCATACATTTCACATATTGTAACTTTGCCTGTAGATTAGCTTTTCCAATATGTGGCTGTAGGACAGGAGATGACAATTAGCTAGACTGTGATGGGAGTAGCTACACTGTGGAGGGTTACTATTAATCAGTGATGGTATTCTCTTATACAGGGCTGTGTAAACAGTTTGTAGCTTGACTAAATGAAGTAAATCCCATAAATTCTTTCAAGAGTCTGAATAGTTTTAAGGAGTGCTGTCATACAATTAATGTCCTTTTCACCCATTCCATAAAGTAATACTGAATAAACACCTGCCAACAGTAACTAGGAGTACCATCCATTCTAGCACTGGATGTAGTGTTCCACACTGTTGTTTTATCTGTAACCATAAACTTAACCCAAGACAACATACTCACAATGGTTAGGGACAGGGTTACATTGCTGGCTGTAGTCACATTTATTTTAGTTTTGGTTAGATTTAGGGAGATGTTATGAGTGAGGGTTAGAATCTATATCAATAATAACCTTGACCCTACCACTAAACTTAGCTCCACTGTATTAAAATTAGGACTTGTGTTAAAGCCACAGTCATGACTATGATTGGATTAGGCCTAGCCTTAGTGCATTGAGCTTAAGTTAGCAATACCCACCCTAATCAGGCACTGAATCTAAGGTATATTATTGTTGGAGTTATGGCTGATTGTAGTTGTCACTGTGTAGGGATGCAGTTTTATGCAGCTTTGTGTTTAAATCTAAGTTAACCCTATAAAAGTCCCTAACTATAACTGTTAAGGTCTCAGTCAACTTTATTTTAAAAAATTATTTCAAAACAGATGTAGATATTTCTTAAGTAATGGGTCTTACCAGCCACTTACTTATCAGATGTGATGGTACATTTTAGGGTCTATATTAGATGAGCGACCATTCCGATGTTCGAATCATAGATGGTCGACATCATAGGATCGAACATCGGCAAGGTCGAAGGTGAAAGTCAATGGCTTTTCACACGCAGAATGGGAAATTTTCCCTTTGTGCACTGAAGTGCGTTCTCGGAGTTAGGTATATTTAAGTAGGGGGTGTCAGGGGTGCAGGGGGGTTTCCCTGCTCAGAGCAGTAAGGTACGTTTTTCTTTTATTTTATTATTTAGTCGATGTTTTGAACTTCGCTCATATGAGTTAGTTCATGTGAGGTTCAAAGTTTTGAAACTTCGACTATATAATATAGACCCATATTTTAAATCATCTTACCAAAACATAGAGAGAAAATATCTAAATAAAACATTTTGTTTAATTTAGTTTGTCTGGCATGTTTACTTTTTTTTTTGCATTCTAGCATTTTCAAAGTTTTCAAGTTATCTACCGAAAATGTTAGGAAATGTATGTTGGTATGTATGTCATAGTAACTTGAAGCATTTGACTTATTTATGATAAGTAGGGACTTAAGACATATGCAATGGATTAACACTCATGTACAGTACAATCAGAATGGTCTGTGGATGTGCTTTCTCACTCAATGAGAGAACAGAGAAATTAACCACATATTGCATAAAATGAAAGCGGGATTTAAGTTGTGAATAATGAATAAACTTGCTTAACAAATACTTTTACTGTAGATGGATAGTTTGGCATTATTTTAAAAGCTGTTATTTGTGAATGTCTTCAGAGATTAAGGTAAAAGTGTCACAAAAGATTAGCAGGTTTCAGTGACAACAAAATCTCTCTGTATTATTGCTATGGTCCACTGCAGTGTAAGTTGTGTGTATTTATGAGGTGTGGTAGGTTGATTTTACGGAATGTTATACACTCCAAACTTTTTGTGGAAAGGCATAACCTTGAGACAGTTTCTCTAGCCACAGCAACACTACATTTGCTCTGAATATGTGTATAACGTAGTAGCAAAAGAAGTCAGTAGGAATCAGACTTAAAAGACTACCATGCCCTAAAAGGAAAGTCCTTCTCCCAGGACATCTTTTCCTCAGTACAGAATGATCTTCACACTTTTTTAGATTTAAATAGCATTATATAGAATTTTTCCCTTCTAGAGCATTTTTGTTATTGTAAGCTGCACACCAAGCTGAGACTGAATGAAATTGTGTGACACTTTCCTTAGGCATAGCCCCACAAGCACAAAAAGAGGGGTGGAGATTGGCATAATGGTTAAGGTGTTTACCTTACAGACAGAAGGTGCAGGGTTGGATTCTCACTTGGGGTAATTGGCTAGGCTTAAAAATGGCCCACAAGGGCAGTTAGCCTGGTACTAAACTATGAACACTGGGGATCTAAAGCTATTCAGGCTCTAAAATATGCACCTCTTTTACTGTCTATTGTCATTTACAGCTGCATTATTTCCCCACAAATTTACTGAGCCTCTGACAATTTACAGTTTTATTACTTTGTAGGTTGAAAGGAAAGAAAAAGAAAACTTGATTCAACTGACAACTGCATGCTGATAAGAGGAGTTACAAATTCAGCTTGTTTATGGGTTTTAACACTTTTTTCAGAAAGAAGATTGCTCATTGCAGCATGTTTAAACATCAAACAGAAACTAAAGCAACAACTGTCATGGGAAGACACTTGTATGTGCCCTGTCCTGAGAACCTCTGACTTAGTAGTGAATAGAATATGAACTCACAGGAGACACTAGAGCAAATTAATCCCGTCAGCTCTACCTCAGATCGCATTTTGGATAAGAAGTAGATTTCCAAGAAAACAAGATCACATTAAGATATCAGTCACCATGAGGGTATTCAGGGTTAAAACAAAATTAAAAGTAACCACTTATTTTACTACACACAGCTTTAGAGTTTAGACTATGCAGTACTTTATAACTAGATAAAAATATAGGTGTTTTTTTAGAGTTTAGGCCCATAGCTGTTGTTTATGGATATTCATGCCACCACTGTGTTTTGCCAGTAGAGTACTAGTTCATCACATGTAGTGAAGTACAAAGTTTGTTCAGAGAACAGTTAGAACAATAACTTTAAACAAAATTAGGTAAAGTCAAAACATTTGATCATACATTACAGAACATTCATTGAAAGAATAGCCTACAAAACATCTTTCAATCCCCAAAACACTGATATGTTTTTCTTGGGTGAAACCAGCCTGTTCATATCCACGTTACTTGTTACAACCATCTTTGATGTAGCTACATGCCACAGAGATGAAACTAATTCAGTTTTCCTGACAAAACCTTAGTGTTTTTTATTCTGTTATATATATGGTAGGTCTTCATGTAAAGAGTTATGAGTTTCCATTTTCTGTTAACTGAAAATCAATTCCATTAATAAGTTTTGGATGAGTTGACTGTCCTATTCTTGTCTCTGTTTTGTCATTGATTGCTTCTTTTACAATGAGTTCTGGCAGCACAGAAGATCCCTTTATGTCATTAGTAGCCAAAAGTCTACACCCATGTACCAAGGTAGCTTGGCAGTTCAGCTTTGATGTTGTTGAAGGAGAAAAGGATTAGTTATATGTAATAGCAACTTCCTCTCCAGTGAGAGCAGAAGCAGAAACTGTTGACAGAAGGGGCTCCCGTGATACAATAACCTGACAGATATCCCTGGACATTCCATGGCACAAGAGCCTCTAACTGCTCTATTCTAAATGCTGCTGCTTTCTGTGTTATGACCCTGCCAGTGAGCCATATCTCTCAAATCATATGGTTTGAAGAATAAACATGTGCTATGAATATAGGAAACTGGCTAAAACCACTATTCTACAATATTTGCAAATACATTTTTCAGGAATACAGAATGAATCTCCTTCTTCGCACAAAAGTGCATCTGCTTGTGCCACAATTTAAGACAGATCAAGTAAGACCTGGATGAGCCTAGTTCCATCAGAATATCAGTATTAAATGCTCATATAGCTTCTTCAAAGGTTACAGCATAGCATGGATCTGCCTCCATCAGATGTTACTGACTGAGTGCAAAAATGTTGTTGCATGTTTTTTGCCCCCAATCCTGCCAGCCATCAATCCTTCCAGCACTGGAGGGGCAATTATCCAGGCAGCCATAGGAGTTACTGTATCATTGCCAGCATCCTGCAATAAGAGTGTTTTTCCTTTAAGTCCTAGGTGGTGGATATGATGTGCCACCTGATGAGATGCTAAGCATCCTCATACACATGCATACTTTCACACCTGCTAAAGTAGGCTACCAAATTCACAATTTGGTGAGTTGACACACATTCCATGACCTCCCCAAACATTTCTGTCCCACATTCAACAGATGGCAGCCCAGGATAGCCCCATTCTGCCTCTCTCAAATGATAAACATACCCATCACCCCTCATGTTAACTTCAAAAGGCAGGCGTATAATTAGTCAGAAACACTGGTCACCTGGTTTCTAGCTAGGGCTTTATCCCTCTATGTCATACAGCTGAAATGTGAGTGTAATTTTTATATTATCTTTAACAATGCCATGTTGCAGTGCATACTAATGAATTGCTTTCTGTTTTTCCAGTATGTTTTACATCATATGGTACATAAAATCCATGATTCTAGGAACTTTCTGGATAATCCGGTATGGAAGAATTCTATGCACTGGTTCAACTGGCAACAAAACAACTTGATGGCTTTCACTGAACAACTAAATGGAGATCATTTTGTGCAGTTAGAAGAGCTCAGATTTTACATATTTGTCCTTTCTAATGATGCCTTACTAACTAGTTCATAGTTTGCACAAAGCTAATATATGATTCAGATCCCCAGACAAAAGATTTGTCAGGATATTGTTATCAGACATAATAAACTGTCTGCTATAAGAAGAGAGTTAGCATTTTGCATTGTTGTCCTCAAACTGTTTATTAAATTTGTTAAACAAGGTAGAGCACTGATCACTTTTAACCAATTTCAGTCTTAAGCCAAGGTCAATAATATGGCCACTTATACAGAGTACATAAAATGACAAAAACATTGTGACAACAAATAAAAACAAAATAATGTGCAATGCTAAGAATACAAAAGTATATAAACCAGTAAAGAGAGAGGATAAAATTATACTATTATCAAAATACAAAGTCTACTTTACATTTAGGAAGATCGACCAATATATATATATAAGTTTGGTATATAGAAGTCTGACGTGGGGAAATTGAAACAATGGAGACTACTAGGGCAGGTAGGATAAAGTGGTGATATTAGTTGATTTAAGTTATGTGGCCTCTTGGGTTTCAGGAATATTTATTGATTACATTGATGAGATTATAGCAATCCATGGAACTTTGAGTAAGATTAAATTTCTTTAAGATTAGGTGCGAAAGACTCCCAAAATTTGGGACCAAGAAATGAGAATGCATATTCAGAGGCATGAAGTCTGGAAAGTGGGATTTGTGTTAAAGGACCGGTATAATTCAAGTTTTTGAGGCTGGTAAACTTTCTCATTTCCAGAAATACGCAAATTTCTTACAGACAAGCTTTTATAGATTCCTGACTCCACTGAGATGAGAAAAAGCTGGAGAAATAATTGCAGATGATGATATGGAATGGAAGGAGATGAAGCAATGCAGTGACCTGTGATGGACATGTAGTCTGCCCTCCCATTCACCCACTGAAAGTGAAGCACAACTGTTTTCCAATGAAATCTTCACAGCATCACACAAACCCATGCATGTGTACACATACATGCACACACTCACACACGCACACACACATGCGTGCGCACGCACATGCACGCACACATGCACGCACATGCACACATACATTCACACACACATACTGATAGCTTCACTTAGGGTCCTACTAGAAATATGATATTGTGACACTGCTGTTTTCATTGTGGTTTTAAAGTAAATGTTTAACACAAAGAAACCATCAGCAGACAAGTAGCTAATACTGCCTACAATGGTCTTAATTAGTTGCTCTTCTTCAAGCCTTTTTAGGTTAAGGTTTTATATCTTAATGAAAACATATGCCAGATACTTGACAACAGCTGATAATGATATTTTTTGCCAGACTTTATTTTCAGTGTGAATATGTATGATTTCAAATCTGGTTTGGCTGAGCGTGACTAACCCAGTGGCTCAGTGTAATTGAAACAGCATGAAGTGACTGTCCTGTAAGAAAAGCCTGGCACATTGCCAGCATTAGATTCACTAACTGGCACATCACCAGCTCCCTTAATAGCACCTTTATTGCCATCTACATCTGGCAGGCTGGACAACCAAGGACTTCTTTACTTGTGCCATGCTTCAAATGACTATCCAAAGGATTATTGTTTGGGATTTTGTCATATAAATAAATGTGGCCCTTATTCATCTATCTCCTCAATTTATTTTTTTAGTCACTTTGTTAATAAGGGAAGTGAGCAGATCCATTCTGGTTGCAATCCAAGGAAAGAAAACAAAACTATAATAATGACATGCTGAGTAGATTGCACATACAATAAACGATACAAAGAAAATCAATAATGCAAACATGAGTGGCTTATAGTAATGAAAAATGCAGCAATAAATGAAAGGAGCAAACAAATCCTGCCTTAATGATACATCGTTATGAAAAATACAGCGGATGTGTGTGATATTTGTAAATAATGGTGGAAAGGAAACAGCTGCAGAATTAATCATTTACACCACAGTATCAAGGGACAATTAACATATGTAATAGAAAAAACAACCAAGGCAAATCAGATGAAAGATAGGCTAAACTAAAACTAGCTTAGAACAAGGTACTTTGCATTCTGTAAGAAGTTGTTTTAAATATAATAATGAAAATAAAGTGCTTAAAGAAGAAACAAAGTAGTAATTAAGAAGAAAGGTGCAGGTATGTTAGTGAAGAATATAAAAGTTAAATATATAATAAATATCATCAGGGAGAGTATTTCAAAGCCTAAGATCAGATATATATATATTGCCTTACTGGCTGTAGAAAGCTTCAAGAAGAGAAATTTTAATGCATTAATGAACAAAAAAAAACAAAAAACAAAAAAACAAAGAGACGTGCTAAACTGAGTGAATTTAGAGGTGATTAAAAAGGGGGGCTATAGTTCTGAAACAGAAACTTACAATTTGGGGAGCAGGAGAAATATGTAGGCAAGAGGTTGGTGGGTTTGCAATTTAGAGAAGGAAGGGTAGAGTAGTCTTTTAAAATCCTTATCCTGCTGTCCATTTTACTTAGACTAAATATAGATGTGCACAATTTACATAGACTATAGCTTGTCCTGTAAAAATAAACTGTCGATTTCAATCTCCTTTGTCACTGTTCTTATTAATTAGGGATGCATTCTTAGACAGCACTGTCATTGACTTCTCCTGAGACACAACTGCCTTGGGAAAGGTTTGTTGCTCACCATGTTAAGCCAGAAAACAACTGTGACTGTCCTTGTCGACTAGCAAATGCTCACTACAGCACTCCCCAGTGTATAGGCTCTTAAAGTTTATTATTGTTATTGCAGTACATGTACTAGGGTGATTATGCTTGGAAAATAGGAAAAAAGGCAGGTGTTATATACCTTTCTATGTTAAAAATTAGCACAACAAACCTTGTTATGCACTTTTTAAAGTGGTTATTATTAATTCATGCACCTGCACACACAGCCACCACTGAATGGGGTCAGAGATGTTTGACAGATTAAAAATCTGTAATGTACTTTGCATTACTGCACACACAAACATGCAGAAGAGTAAAGTCTCTAACAAATTTTAAAGCTGATTCCTGAATGAAGGTACACTTTGATTCTGGCCACTCTCATTTGCAGCACTAAGTGTGTTAAAGATTTCAAAGCTATAAAATACTTTAAACTCTTACAATTTTTTTCCCATAGTTATCACTATATCAGGACAACTAAAGCTCCATGTCAACAAAAACTTATGATAGAGTTTCTCCAATCCATGTACTACAAACAACTGTGATTTTCTTCAGTCAGTTTTATTTTTTTTTGCTCAGACTTGGACCCTGCAGCAAAATGGTGCAACTACTCCCTGCCCATTTAAGTGTTTCATTGTTTTTAAGTGTTTTTTAAAGGATTTAACATCGGTGAAGATATATAACAGTGTGTTAAGTTACTTTCTTTAAGTAACTAGTAAGTGCGCCCTCTTAAACTCAAGAGAGCTTTGTCTTTTTAACACTAGATCTGTTGGAGGCCTGCTCTTCACAATAGCTGACTGTAGCAGGAGGTGGGAAGGATATTGACATAACACAAATGGAATTCAGAAGTTTTTCTTTTTTTAGTGGATTAAACTACAGAGAGGATAAGAAACAGTGAGCCAAGTTACTACAGGAAATAATAGTCTCAGAACCCAGAAGAAGTGCCCCCTCAGAATCGACCAAGGTCTGGTTCCAGAAATGGGGGACTGTGGCTGGTAGTATGTCATATATTGATGTGACTCAACTGGAAATTAGATGGTGCCTGGAGCAGGAAAGCTATAAAGGTAACACAGCAGAATTTTAAGTTTGTACTGGTGAGTAGAAATGCAAAAAGGGACAACACAGCAGGAAATCTGAATGGGTAACTGTGTAATTGGGCTTCCTGGCAACCAGACTTATAAAGAGGTAATGCAACAGGAAACTTGACTGTGTTAGATAGTAGGAAGGTAACATGGCAGGAAGTTCCTTCGGTGTTTGTGAGTAGGAAAGTAATAAGGGAGCACAGCAGTGAATTTAAATAATGTTACTGTGTAAATGGACTTCCTGTAGGCAGCAATTGTACCCTAAGCAGCTGTGTGCAACAACAACAAAGTTGAAGGGTTGTGTCAAGGAGATGGAAGGACTCAAAGGCCTGGGCTGCCAATATTTTAGCCAGGACACTTATGCATGAACAAAACTATCTGCTTGAGCTGATGACAAAGGCAGCCATGCACAACATCACCAAGATGGACATCCTTAAGGACATAGGTTCATAGGTAGGTACTAGGCTAGTGGCCCAAGGGCCTAAGTAAGCCTAGACAACAAAGTTCCCTGGTTTAAGCCAACCCAAGAAAGTTAATTTCCTGTTCCCCTGTTGAGCAGAGCCACAGAAGTGATTCCCAGGGTGTATTTCCTATTTCCAATCCACTCATCAAGATTTTTCTTGAAGAGTGTTAATAAGGATTTAATATATGGTCGCCAGATAAGGGACATATCAGATATTAAACTGTTAAGAACAGATACTACACTTGATCTTAGCCAAATGGCCGAGAAGTGACACAATGGGAACTAAGAAGGACAAGGAGGAGGAGAAGTGAAATGACATGGTAAGCAGAAGGTAGGTAATGGACACCAGCGAGGCAATAGGGAGGCAATGAGAAGAAGGTACAAGCCATATCTCCCCTCTGTGATCATGGCAATGTTAGATTGCTTGACAAGATGGATGACCTTGTAGTGCTGGTCAAAAACAAAAGGGAATTCAGGAGTGCAGTTTAATGTGCTTTACTGAGACATGGCTGCATGAGCATATATCTGATACAGCAGTAGATATTGATGGCTTCCTGTGTATAAGGGCAGATAGAGACTGGACTGGAAGTAGAAAGAGCAAAGGAGGCGGGCTTCTAATTTTTGTCAATGAGCATTTGTGCCACCCTGAACAAATAGTAATGAAAGAACAGATCTGCAGCCCAGACAGTGAGTTATTAGCAGTGGGGCTACATCCATACTATATGTCCGGAGAGTTCTCCCATGCAATTACTGTTGCAGTCTACATCTCGCCTATGCAGCATGTGATGTCATCCACTCGGTCTCTGCAAGACTCCTGACAAATCATCCAGATGCTGTTGTCCTCATCTCCAGGGATTTCAACCTGGTCTTCCTAAACAGAATGCCTAGTACTTTCTCCCAGTTTGTCAACTACCCCTCCAGGGAGAACTGAACACTGGACCTAATGTATGCGAATGTCAAACAAGCATAGAATTGCACAGCCATCTAGCAGCTTGGGAGATCAGACCACAACCTGGTACACCTTTTCTTCTCTATGTGCCACTGGTTAAAAGGCAGCCAGCCACCATCAGGAAGGTCAGGAAGTGGACAAGGGAAGCCAACGCAACTCTTCAGGACTGCTTTGAGACCCCAAACTAGGATGCCTCTGTGAGCCTCATGGGGAAGACATCAGTAGTTTCACTGACTGTGTCTGTGAATACATCAACTTCTGTGTGGAAACCACTGTACTTTTAAAATCTATATGCTGCTTCCCAAACAACAAGCCATAGATCACTAAGGATATCAAAGCCCTCCTAAATGAGAAAATGAGAGCATTCAGGTCTGGAGGCAGGGATGCAGTGAAAAGGGCACAGAAACAGCTGGCAGAGAAGTCTAAGGACAGGAAGGCAGGTACAGGAGGAAGTTAGAACAAAAAATGCAGCAGTGCAACTGCAAAGAAGTATAGATGGGTATGAAGACAATGACTGGCTATAAGTCCAGCAGCCATGTAATGGAAAGGACTTGAGAGATAGAGAGAGAGAGAGAGAGAGAGAGAGACAATGAGTTTAACATGTTCTTTAATAGGTGTGATAATATGCACTGGACAAACATGCAATGTAGTTCCCACTTGCAAAAGAAGATGCCCTCCTGGATAGCAAAATGCATACCTTGACTGCTCCACCCCCGTCTCTACTGTTCAAAATGGGAAGGAAGGAGGGTACCACAATCACATCTGTACCGCATGGCACAAACAAAAATGCCCACACTCTCACCTCGGCTGGCAAAGCAGAGGATAGCAGTTCGGCTATTATCCTAACAGAGGATTGGGTGATCAGAGAACTAAGAATACTTTGCTCTACAAAAGCAGTGGGGCCTGATGGTATTAGCCCACAGGTGCTGAAGACCTGTACCTCACAGCTTGGAGGGGTGCTACTCAGGAACTTCAACTTGAGTCTCAGTACCCATAGGGTACCTCTGTTGTGGAAAACAACCTGCCTGATTCTGGTGCCAAAGAAGGCACTCCTGGGGGATACTTCAGATTACAGGCCTGTGGCACTCACATCACACTGCATGAAATCCCTTGAGAGGCTGATCCTAGAAGTACTTCACCCCAAGGTCAGGTCAGAACTAGACTCCCTTCAGTTTGCATACCAGGAGAACACAGGGGTCGAATATGCCATTATCCACCTTATGCATAGAGCATACATTCACCTGGACAAACTGGAAGGATCTCTCAGAATCATGTTCTTTGACTTTTCAAGTGCCTTTAACACCATCCAACCAGATAGGCTGAGAAGTAAGCTGTCAAAGATGAAAGTGGATGCTCCCTTAGTTTCATGGATCCTGGATTATCTGACCGATAGGCCTTAATATGTGTGACTGCAGGACTGAGTGTCTGGCACACTGCTATGTAGCACTGGATTACCCCAGGAGACAGTTTTATCACCTTTCCTTTTCATCCTATATACCACAGACTTCAGCTATAACACTGTGTGCCGTCACCTGCAAACATTCTCGGATGAATCAGTCAAAACAGGAAATATCAGCCATGGAGATGAGATGGAATACAGGTGGGTAGTGGACAGCTTTGTGAGCTGGTGTGAGGTTAATCAGTTGCAGCTGAACATCACTAAAATGAAGAAGCTGGTAGTTGATCCAAAGAGATTACAATCTCATCCCTCAATGTCCCCTCTGTCAACCAGGGGAGGTTGAAGTGGAGATTGTTCAGGACTACAAGCATTTGGGCGTGCACCTTTATTGTAAGCTGGACTGATCCAAAAATTTGCAGGTGGCATATAAAAATGGTCATAGTAGGCTGCACTTATTAAGAAGACTCAGATTCTTTGGAGTCAGCAACACTATGCTGTGTTTTTTCTATGAGACTGTAGTGGCCAGCGCTATCTTCTACAGTATTTGCACCTACCACACAAGTTCATCTGATTGGGACATCCAGTAAATTTAATCCCCCTAAACTGTCCTTCAGTCAAATTCTTTATACAACTTCCTTTGCTGAAAGCAACTACTGGTTGTCCACAAATTTTTATTTCATATCACCTAAAAAGACTAAATTCCATAGACTCTTAAGGACCTCAATTGATTTCATAATCTCATTGTTCTTCTTCTTCTTTTTCGGCTGTTCCTATTAGGGGTCGCCACAGCAGATCATTTGTTTCCATTTCTTCCTGTCCTCTGCATTGTGCTCTGTCACACCAATCACCTGCATGTCCTCTCTCCCCACATCCATAAACCTAATCTTAGACCTTTCTCTTTTCTTCTTACCTGGCAGCTCCATCCTTAACATCCTTTTCCCAATATACCCAGCATCCCTCCTCAGCACATATCAAAGCAAACATAATCTTGCCTCTCTGGCTTTGTCTCTGAACCATCCAAACTGAGATGACCCTCTAATACACTGATTTCTAATCCTGTCCATCCTCCTCACACCCAGTGCAAATCTTAACATCTTTAACTCTGCCACATCCAACTCTGACTCTTGCCTTTTTGTCAATGCCACGGTCTCCAACCCATATAACATAGCTGGTCTCACTACCCTCTTGTAGACCTTCACTTTCACTATTACTGGTACCCGTCTGTCACAAATCACTCCAGTCACTCTTCTCCACCCATTCCACCTTGCCTGTACTCTCTTCTTCACCTCTCTTCCACACTCACCATTACCCTGAACTGTTGATCCCAAGTACTTAAACTCATCCACCTTCGCTAACTCTACAACCTGCATCCTCACCATTCCTCTATCCTCCCTCTCATTCACACACATATATTCTGTCTTAGTCCTGCTGACCTTCATTTCTCTCCTCTCTAGAGCATATCTCCACCTCTCCAGGGTTTCCTCAACATGGTCCCTACTCTCACTACAGATCACAATGTCATCTGCAAACATCAATGTCCACGAGGCTTCCTGTCTGATCTTGTCTGTCAACCTGTCCATCACCACTACAAATAAGAAAGGTCTCAGAGCTGATCCTTGATGTCATCCCACCTCCACCTTAAACGCATCTGTCACTCCCACTGCAGACCTCACCACTGTCAAACTATCCTCGTACATATCCTGTACCACTCTTACATAGCTCTCTGTCACTCCTGATTTCCTCATACAATACCACAACTCCTCTCTAGGCACCGTGTCATATGCTTTCTCTAAGTCCACAAAGACACAATGCAGTTCCTTCTGACCTTCTCTATATTTCTCTATCAACACTCTCACAGCAAACATCACATCTGTAGTGGTCATTCCTGGCATGAAACCATACTGCTGATCACAAATCATCACCTCCCTTCTTAACCTATCTTCCACTACTCTTAGGTTCATAGGTTCATAGGTTCATACTAGGCTATCTGCCTGAGGGCATTTACAAGCCTAGCCCATAGTTTTGTGGCTTACGCCACCCCTTTAGTATGGGGAACTATACCCATTATTTTGCTGTGCCTCTGTTGAGCAGTGACACTGAGGTAATCCCTGGGGTATATCTGCGATCTCCCATCCATTGGTCAAGATTTCTCTTGAACAAGGCCAGCGAGGTGCTCTGCCTCACATATACCGGGATTTTGTTCCACAGCATAGGGAGTCTTTGGGTGATGAATCTATCCCTCCAGCACGTCCTATTAATAGCCATGTCGAGGTTTAAGTCTCCCGCCCTTGTGACTCTGACGGATCTAGATTTTTTGAGGTGAAGCATATTCATCAAATCTGGGTTTGACATGGCCTTGTATGTTAGGCAAAGGTCACCTCTGAGCAAGCGGTAGTCGACTGAATAGAGCTGGAGTTCTTTCAGTCGGGCAGCATAGGACAGATGTTTGAGACCCTTTATCCTTTTGGTGAGGAACTTTTGTGGCCTCTCCAGCTGCTGCAAGTGTCGGGTCAGATACATTCCGAATGGGGCATTGTACTCAATCATTGGTCTGATGAGTGATGAGTATAGGGAGACTATGACCTCCCTTGATCTAGATGAGAATCCCTTCATGATAAGGTGGGCAATGTAGAAGGTCTTCCTAACTACTTTAGCTACATGGGTGTCGAATGACAGACTACTATCAACCTGGGTCCCCAGATCCCTGATAACTTCTTCTGTGCTCAGTGGATTGCCACCTATTTGGTAGCTATGGGTAACCTTGTTTTTCCCGAAGGGTATGACTATGCATTTTTTGGCATTTAACTTTAGGCCATGGCTCTGGCACCAGTTATCCATTTCTGTGAGACCCTTCTGAAGGATATCTGTGTCAGATGTGTTTTCTACTATGGCCCAGTTTGCAGTCATCTGCAAACTTTGTCAGCCATAACCCTCCTGTGTTTGCTTGTACTTGGAAAAGTAGATGCCAAACAAGAGTGGGCCCAGGACTGAGCCCTGTGGTACACCACTTGTGACAGGCTTTGAGTCTGACATGGCGCCAGCAACTCTGACCCTGTGGGTTCTGTCACTCAGCCAGTTTGCAACCCATCTTGTGATGTATGGGTTAACATTTAAGCTGATGAGTTTTTCAATGATACCCAAGTGGGGTATTGTATCGAAGGCCTTCGCCAGATCGAGGTAGGCTGTATGGACTGCCTTTCCCTCATCAATGGCTTTGGTGACTGTTTCGAAAAAGTCAACCAAGTTTAGAAGGCATGATCTGCCTTTGACAAAGCCAAACTGGGATGGATCCAAAGTCTGCAAATTCCCTATGTCTTTATTTATGAGGTCCATTATGATCCTCTCCATGGCTTTGCAGATAAGGCTTGTCAAGCTAATGGGCCGGTAATTTCCAGGGTCGGTGGAGGCACCGCCTTTGTGAAGTGGGACCACAGTTGCAGTGCGCCACTCCCTGGGTACGTATCCAGAGGTAAGACTATGATTAAACAGCTGTCCTAGCTGTGGGTTTAATTCCTCGTTGAGTTCGTGGAGCACACAGCCGGGGACACCATGTGTTTTTTGCTTTGGAGAGAGCAGTTCTCACTTGGGCGTTGGAGATGTTTGGGGGGCTGCAATCGCTTGGTATAGATATCTCTCCTTTTGGGGAGGGGAGAAGTTTGCACTGAACCTGTCAGCCAGTATGTTGGCAATGTCTGTAGGATCAGTAATCTTCACATCATTTTGAACTAGTTCTGAACATATCTGGGAGTTTCCTCCCAGGTTTCTAACATAGCTAAAGAAGGCCTTATGATTGTCTTTTGAGTCTTTAGCTATTTTTCTCTCAAAATTTGCTTTGGATGATTTTATGAGAGCTCTTAGTTTTTTACTTATAGTGATCAAGGGTGCCTTACCTTTTAAGGATTTTGCTCTATCTTGTAGTAGCTTCCTCCTTTTGTTGTAGAGTTTGTTTATGGCTGGGGTCCACCAGACTGGACGCTTGCCTTTGGTACAAAGAGTCTTTGTTTTGCTTGGGATTGCCTTATCCATGCAGTCCTGCAGGTGCTGGTAGAAGGCATTTGTAAGTGATTCAGCGGCTTGAGTACTGTTTTCCGCTCGGGGCCTTAAAGGAGACCAAACTAGTCTTTAGAAGTGTGTTGTCGGCTTTCGATAAGTTCTTTACTGTGGACTTTTTATTTCAGGTGGGGTGGGATGAGGACCTCCAGCGAGATTAGTTTGTGATCTGATCTCACCAGTGAGGGGTATACTTCGGTGTTGAACATTGTGCTCCCATGTTCGTGATGATGAGATCAAGTATGTTTTCTCCTCTTGTGGGGATGGTGACTAGTTGTTCCATGGCATTTGAGTTTATGAATTCCAGGAACTTTTGGGCTAGGGTGTTTGGGCTTGAGTAGTGTTCCCAGTCTATATTAGGGTAATTGAAGTCACCTAGTATGATGGTGTTTGGTGATACATTTATCCCCTCTAGTGTTTTCAGGAAGGCCATGTGAGGTTCCTGAGTTTGTGAGGGTGGCCTGTAACATGCTACAATTTGCAGAGCAGTCTTGCCTATGGTTAATTGCACCTGGATGGTCTCCGATGCATCATGCGTTGCCACCAGTCTTGAGGTGTGGGTGTCCTTGATGAATATGGATACCCCCCCTCCTTTCTTGGTATTGTCCGGGTTTTGGGGTGGGAATGCATGATATGAGGTAAAACCTGATAGTGCTGGGGTGCTCTCAGGAGCCTTGAACCAGGTTTCTGTCACAGCACAGACATCGATGTTCTCCATACTGAGAAGGGCCTCGAGTGCATGCATTTTGAGATTTAGACTTCTGGCATTGAGCAGCATTACCCTTAGTTTTTTCCTTTTTGTGTTCTAGGGTGGTAGGTTTAGAATTTGAGCCTTGCCTAAAAAGGCACTATGGGGTGGCAAGAGCCTTTGCCAATATCCGGAATCCCAGGGTGACAGGTGCAAGCCGTCCCTTGCAAAGCAGCGTGGCTTGTCCAGCATGTCATCCCAGGCAGACAGACATTGGATCCCCTTTGAATGACACCAGAGTTTAAGCCAATTGTTAAAGCTGATCATCTTATCTCTGTATTGTGGCATCATTCTTGGTGAAGGTAGGATACTGCTCAAGGTCAGGGT
The DNA here is from genome assembly GCF_019279795.1 of Protopterus annectens. Lineage (NCBI taxonomy): Eukaryota > Metazoa > Chordata > Ceratodontiformes > Protopteridae > Protopterus > Protopterus annectens. The sequence goes on along the minus strand of NC_056745.1, from coordinate 1,108,520,613 downwards.
CATACCTGCCTGGGCTACATAATCAGAGAGCTCCTCAATGTCTCTTTTCATGTAGTCCAAGGAGGTGCGTCTCAGGTCGTTTACACCAGTGTGGACAATGACTGAGTCGTATTTGTACCTGCTGTTGAGAGACCTGAGTGCTTGCGTTATGTGGCGGATTCTAGCGCCCGACAGGCAGCTTACTGTGACCTTCTCCTTACACAGTCTGGTGCGGGGGACGTCAGTGTGTCTGACTATGGAGTCACCAATGACTAGTGTGTCTGGCATTGTGTTTGGCCTTAAGGGCTGTGACTGTTTGACACTCTGACTGTGAGGTCTATGTGTTGCAGGTGTTGTGTTCTGAGGTGGTGGTTGTTTGGGTGTCTGCTTTGGTGGCCTCTGCTGTTTTGGTAGATTTTTGATCAGAGCCTCCGAGTATGTCTTTGTGTGTTTATGTGTATGATTTGAGGTTGTGATGGTACTATGTGAGACTGGGTCTATAGTGTGTATGGTAACCTTCTCCTCCTGACTGGTCTTGCCAGTCCTATGTTGAGAGAGCTCAGCCTCCAGTTTGGCCGTATAGTTGCATCTCTCGCATGTATTTGTGTTTTGTGGGAGGAGGAGAGGGTTGTCTGTGTACATGAGGCAATTGTAACATTGCCTCAATATTCCCAGGTTCACCAGCTGAGCAGGAGAGGACACTAGCAACTGATCCCTCGACATGCTAGAAGGACTAGACAAAAAACTTTAAAAGAGATTCCGGGGGACGTGGGTGACCGAGAAATGGGGGTTTGTCTTTTTGGGGTGCTATCTATAAGAGTGCCGTATCAAGGTAATAAGTACTGTAGGAGCAAGTGCTAGGTTTAACAGATAGAGAATAGTCTACTTGGAGTCAAGTAGAGATGATCTTTTTAGTTATAGGATACGCTGATTAGATCAGTAGTATAGTTCGAGGAAGGTAGTTTTAAGGGAAGATTTGAAGAGTGGACTTTAGGTAGCCCGAATAGTTTAAACCTGCTTAACCGTCGCTGCCCTAGTGTGCAACGGTGTGCAACAGCAGGGGGCTGGAAAAGACAGGAAATGACCCAAAATGGCCAATAAACTACAAGTTACTGCCTTAAACCACTCCTCTGAGGACAAACAGGCAGCTCAGTACTCCCTACTCCCACTAGTGAGTAAAGAAACTACCCCTTGACCAAACAAGGAAAATGGAGAAACACAGGAACCAAGACAAAGCCCAGGGATCAGCAAATCTGATCACTGGAACAAACTATTAGGAAAGTATGGAAAACAAGAGTATTTTTTTTTTTTTCAAGTTTTTTTTCAGCTAGGCAGAAAATACAATAAATGCTGTGTTTTTCGACTAATTGCTATCAAAAGCTAGTACACTTGAGTGTATTAGCCTGTTGTTTAACTTTTAAGCAAAACTTAAACAAGTAAGTGCAACAAACAATTCAAGCTATTAAAAACAGTAAAACAGGTAATAACAGAATAAAACAGGCAGAAATAGCAATCGAAAGGCTTAAAAAGTCGAAAATGCAGAAAAAAATACTTAGAATCTGGAAAGTTTGTCTTTTCTGGTCTCTGCTGCTCTAGGATCTCTGCTGGACACCACAAGGAGCTGTGCTGAGTTCTCTATAGCCAGAAAAGCCTGCCAAAGCGTGCTTTATAGCAGGGGGCTGGAAAAGACAGGAAATGACCCAAAATGGCCAATAAACTACAAGTTACTGCCTTAAACCACTCCTCTGAGGACAAACAGGCAGCTCAGTACTCCCTACTCCCACTAGTGAGTAAAGAAACTACCCCTTGACCAAACAAGGAAAATGGAGAAACACAGGAACCAAGACAAAGCCCAGGGATCAGCAAATCTGATCACTGGAACAAACTATTAGGAAAGTATGGAAAACAAGAGTATTTTTTTTGTTTTTTTCAAGTTTTTTTTCAGATAGGCAGAAAATACAATAAATGCTGTGTTTTTCGACTAATTGCTATCAAAAGCTAGCACACTTGAGTGTATTAGCCTGTTGTTTAACTTTTAAGCAAAACTTAAACAAGCAAGTGCAACAAACAATTCAAGCTATTAAAACAGTAAAACAGGTAATAACAGAATAAAACAGGCAGAAATAGCAATCGAAAGGCTTAAAAAGTCGAAAATGCAGAAAAAATACTTAGAATCTGGAAAGTTTGTCTTTTCTGGTCTCTGCTGCTCTAGGAACTCTGCTGGACACCACGAGGAGCTGTGCTGAGTTCTCTATAGCCAGAAAAGCCCGCCAAAGTGTGCTTTATGGAAGGGGGCTGGAAAAGACAGGAAATGACCCAAAATGGCCAATAAACTACAAGTTACTGCCTTAAACCACTCCTCTGAGGACAAACAGGCAGCTCAGTACTCCCTACTCCCACTAGTGAGTAAAGAAACTACCCCTTGACCAAAGAAGGAAAATGGAGAAACACAGGAACCAAGACAAAGCCCAGGGATCAGCAAATCTGATCACTGGAACAAACTATTAGGAAAGTATGGAAAACAAGAGTATTTTTTTGTTTTTTCAAGTTTTTTTTTTCAGATAGGCAGAAAATACAATAAATGCTGTGTTTTTCGACAAATTGCTATCAAAAGCTAGTACACTTGAGTGTATTAGCCTGTTGTTTAACTTTTAAGCAAAACTTAAACAAGCAAGTGCAACAAACAATTCAAGCTATTAAAAACAGTAAAAACAGGTAATAACAGAATAAAACAGGCAGAAATAGCAATCGAAAGGCTTAAAAAGTCGAAAATGCAGAAAAAATACTTAGAATCTGGAAAGTTTGTCTTTTCTGGTCTCTGCTGCTCTAGGAACTCTGCTGGACACCACGAGGAGCTGTGCTGAGTTCTCTATAGCCAGAAAAGCCCACCAAAGCGTGCTTTATAGCAGGGGCTGGAAAAGACAGGAAATGACCCAAAATGGCCAATAAACTACAAGTTACTGCCTTAAACCACTCCTCTGAGGACAAACAGGCAGCTCAGTACTCCCTACTCCCATTAGTGAGTAAAGAAACTACCCCTTGACCAAACAAGGAAAATGGAGAAACACAGGAACCAAGACAAAGCCCAGGGATCAGCAAATCTGATCACTGGAACAAACTATTAGGAAAGTATGGAAAACAAGAGTATTTTTTTTGTTTTTTTCAAGTTTTTTTTTCAGATAGGCAGAAAATACAATAAATGCTGTGTTTTTTGACTAATTGCTATCAAAAGCTAGTACACTTGAGTGTATTAGCCTGTTGTTTAACTTTTAAGCAAAACTTAAACAAGTAAGTGCAACAAACAATTCAAGCTATTAAAAACAGTAAAAACAGGTAATAACAGAATAAAACAGGCAGAAATAGCAATCGAAAGGCTTAAAAAGTCGAAAATGCAGAAAAAATACTTAGAATCTGGAAAGTTTGTCTTTTCTGGTCTCTGCTGCTCTAGGAACTCTGCTGGACACCACAAGGAGCTGTGCTGAGTTCTCTATAGCCAGAAAAGCCTGCCAAAGCGTGCTTTATAGCAGGGGGCTGGAAAAGACAGGAAATGACCCAAAATGGCCAATAAACTACAAGTTACTGCCTTAAACCACTCCTCTGAGGACAAACAGGCAGCTCAGTACTCCCTACTCCCACTAGTGAGTAAAGAAACTACCCATTAACCAAACAAGGAAAATGGAGAAACACAGGAACCAAGACAAAGCCCAGGGATCAGCAAATCTGATCACTGGAACAAACTATTAGGAAAGTATGGAAAACAAGAGTATTTTTTGTTTTTTCAAGTTTTTTTCAGATAGGCAGAAAATACAATAAATGCTGTGTTTTTCGACAAATTGCTATCAAAAGCTAGTACACTTGAGTGTATTAGCCTGTTGTTTAACTTTTAAGCAAAACTTAAACAAGCAAGTGCAACAAACAATTCAAGCTATTAAAAACAGTAAAACAGGTAATAACAGAATAAAACAGGCAGAAATAGCAATCGAAAGGCTTAAAAAGTCGAAAATGCAGAAAAAATACTTAGAATCTGGAAAGTTTGTCTTTTCTGGTCTCTGCTGCTCTAGGAACTCTGCTGGACACCACGAGGAGCTGTGCTGAGTTCTCTATAGCCAGAAAAGCCCGCCAAAGCGTGCTTTATAGCAGGGGCTGGAAAAGACAGGAAATTACCCAAAATGGCCAATAAACTACAAGTTACTGCCTTAAACCACTCCTCTGAGGACAAACAGGCAGCTCAGTACTCCCTACTCCCACTAGTGAGTAAAGAAACTACCCCTTGACCAAACAAGGAAAATGGAGAAACACAGGAACCAAGACAAAGCCCAGGGATCAGCAAATCTGATCACTGGAACAAACTATTAGGAAAGTATGGAAAACAAGAGTATTTTTTTTTTTTTTCAAGTTTTTTTTTTTTTCAGATAGGCAGAAAATACAATAAATGCTGTGTTTTTCGACTAATTGCTATCAAAAGCTAGTACACTTGAGTGTATTAGCCTGTTGTTTAACTTTTAAGCAAAACTTAAACAAGTAAGTGCAACAAACAATTCAAGCTATTAAAAACAGTAAAAACAGGTAATAACAGAATAAAACAGGCAGAAATAGCAATCGAAAGGCTTAAAAAGTCGAAAATGCAGAAAAAATACTTAGAATCTGGAAAGTTTGTCTTTTCTGGTCTCTGCTGCTCTAGGAACTCTGCTGGACACCACGAGGAGCTGTGCTGAGTTCTCTATAGCCAGAAAAGCCCGCCAAAGTGTGCTTTATGGAAGGGGGCTGGAAAAGACAGGAAATGACCCAAAATGGCCAATAAACTACAAGTTACTGCCTTAAACCACTCCTCTGAGGACAAACAGGCAGCTCAGTACTCCCTACTCCCACTAGTGAGTAAAGAAACTACCCCTTGACCAAACAAGGAAAATGGAGAAACACAGGAACCAAGACAAAGCCCAGGGATCAGCAAATCTGATCACTGGAACAAACTATTAGGAAAGTATGGAAAACAAGAGTATTTTTTTTTTTTCAAGTTTTTTTTTTCAGATAGGCAGAAAATACAATAAATGCTGTGTTTTTCGACTAATTACTATCAAAAGCTAGTACACTTGAGTGTATTAGCCTGTTGTTTAACTTTTAAGCAAAACTTAAACAAGCAAGTGCAACAAACAATTCAAGCTATTAAAAACAGTAAAAACAGGTAATAACAGAATAAAACAGGCAGAAATAGCAATCGAAAGGCTTAAAAAGTCGAAAATGCAGAAAAAATACTTAGAATCTGGAAAGTTTGTCTTTTCTGGTCTCTGCTGCTCTAGGAACTCTGCTGGACACCACGAGGAGCTGTGCTGAGTTCTCTATAGCCAGAAAAGCCCGCCAAAGCGTGCTTTATAGCAGGGGCTGGAAAAGACAGGAAATGACCCAAAATGGCCAATAAACTACAAGTTACTGCCTTAAACCACTCCTCTGAGGACAAACAGGCAGCTCAGTACTCCCTACTCCCACTAGTGAGTAAAGAAACTACCCCTTGACCAAACAAGGAAAATGGAGAAACACATGAACCAAGACAAAGTCCAGGGATCAGCAAATCTGATCACTGGAACAAACTATTAGGAAAGTATGGAAAACAAGAGTATTTTTTTTTTTTTTCAAGTTTTTTTTTCAGATAGGCAGAAAATACAATAAATGCTGTGTTTTTCGACTAATTGCTATCAAAAGCTAGTACACTTGAGTGTATTAGCCTGTTGTTTAACTTTTAAGCAAAACTTAAACAAGCAAGTGCAACAAACAATTCAAGCTATTAAAAACAGTAAAACAGGTAATAACAGAATAAAACAGGCAGAAATAGCAATCAAAAGGCTTAAAAAGTCGAAAATGCAGAAAAAATACTTAGAATCTGGAAAGTTTGTCTTTTCTGGTCTCTGCTGCTCTAGGAACTCTGCTGGACACCACGAGGAGCTGTGCTGAGTTCTCTATAGCCAGAAAAGCCCACCAAAGCGTGCTTTATAGCAGGGGGCTGGAAAAGACAGGAAATGACCCAAAATGGCCAATAAACTACAAGTTACTGCCTTAAACCACTCCTCTGAGGACAAACAGGCAGCTCAGTACTCCTTACTCCCACTAGTGAGTAAAGAAACTACCCCTTGACCAAACAAGGAAAATGGAGAAACACAGGAACCAAGACAAAGCCCAGGGATCAGCAAATCTGATCACTGGAACAAACTATTAGGAAAGTATGGAAAACAAGAGTATTTTTTTTGTTTTTTTCAAGTTTTTTTTTCAGATAGGCAGAAAATACAATAAATGCTGTGTTTTTTGACTAATTGCTATCAAAAGCTAGTACACTTGAGTGCATTAGCCTGTTGTTTAACTTTTAAGCAAAACTTAAACAAGCAAGTGCAACAAACAATTCAAGCTATTAAAAACAGTAAAAACAGGTAATAACAGAATAAAACAGGCAGAAATAGCAATCGAAAGGCTTAAAAAGTCGAAAATGCAGAAAAAAATACTTAGAATCTGGAAAGTTTGTCTTTTCTGGTCTCTGCTGCTCTAGGAACTCTGCTGGACACCATGAGGAGCTGTGCTGAGTTCTCTATCTTTCCTATAACTTTGAGCTGTGAATGATCAATTTTATACCTCTGTAGTTACTACAGCTCTGCACATCACCCTTATTCTTAAAGATGGGTACCAAAACACTTTTTATCCACTCCTTAGGCATTCTCTGACTTTCCAAGATTTTATTAAGCAATCTGGTTAAAAACTCCACGGCCATTTTGCCCGAGCACCTCCATGCTTCCACTGGTATGTCATCCGGGCCAGCATCCTTTCCATTCTTCATTCTCTTCATAGCTGTCCTTACTTCCTCCTTGCTAATCTGTTTTACTTCCTGATTCACTATCCCCACATCATCCTCCCTTCTTTCTCTCTCATTCTCTTCATTCATCAGCCTCTCAAAGTACTCTTTCCATCTGCACAACACACTCTCCTCGCTTGTGAGTACGTTTCCCTCACTATCCTTTATCACCCTTACCTGCTGCACATCTTTCCCTGCTTGGTCCCTCTGTCTAGTCAATTGGTACAGGTCCTTTTCTCCCTAATCTCATTGTTAAAAGGCACTAACAACAATAGAGATTTATCTCCAGACATAGGACTGCATTCCCTGGATTGACACAGCACTGGTGTGTTCACTTGATTGTTACCATACAAAAGTGGTGCAAATCTCATGGTTCTACCCCTCAACACTTCTTTAAAAGTGTGATGTAGGTACTCGGGGTAGCCCCTTTCTTTTAACATGCACCATACATTATGCAACTCTTTACCAAACACATCCTCATCTGAAATCAATCTCGACAAATGGGCCATCTGGCCCTTGACAATCCCTCTTTTCTGAAGGAAGAGGTGGCAACTCTCAAAATGTAAATAAGAATTGGAAAATATGTCTTTCTGATAAATAGTCAGACTGAAACTTTGCAACTGGTTGTCTTTTCCAACAATCACATCTAAATAATTAATGCTAGTAAAACTAAATTGATAGGTAAACTTTAAAAAATAGACATGGTTTCCAAATATGACATGAAAACTACTAACTGTGAGTTAGTGCTTATGAATTTGCCTAAACTTGTCTTCACAAAGCCTTTCAAATGTAGCTACTAATGGGTTTTGAGAGGGTAAAAACATTTAACATACTTCTCCTTTTCAAGCTCAAATCACATATATGAAGAGGTTTACCAGAAAAAAATATTTTAAATTCAATTTCCTAGTAAATAATCTAAGCTGAATTAATACTTTGGTAGTGTTTGATTTAAAATTTAGTACAAACACTTTTCTAAATGGAATCAAATAGCAATCAGGGAGGGAAGAACCAGATAAATTAAATACATTGAAATCAGTATACTTGAGTGTACAAAATCTTCCCATACAACCACAAATACTTTGGTCAAAAGTGGGGCTAATTAATGCTTTTTCACTCTGTCCCATCACCATTAACTGGAATAATTGCTTCTCCTGTAATTCAAAGCAGTCTCTTGGTTATGACCCATCTGGTGTTGTGCCAGTCTCTCCAACTGTCTCACTTGAAACCCTTCTAAAAAAGGAGGTTCAACAGTACTACCATCAATTGGCTCCAAGTTAACCGTATTGCTGTACCAGTAGGGGCCTTCACAGTCTTAGCATTCACACACACACACACACACACACACACACATATATATATATATATATATATATATATATATATATATATATATATATATATATATGTGTATGTGTATATTTATATATATATATATATATATATATATATATATATATATATATGTGTGTGTGTGTGTGTGTGTGTGCAAAATGATAGATAAATAGATAATTATTTGATGGGTTTACTATCAAAACTTGGAAAATGCATCGGTCGAGTGGCATGTGGTCGATTTTCAGTTTCCAAGTTGGCAGAATGTCGACCTAAAATTGAATAACTACGTTACAGCGAATGGGTAGTGAAGGTCAATAATCTGGGTTTGACATTGTGCAGGAAGGTTGTGCTTTTGTGAGGAACAGTGAATTAGCCCATCTCCTCACTGTAGTCTGATCTCGGAGTTGGTATATTATTGTGCGGGGGTGTGGGGTGTGCAGCCCCCCACATGGTGGGTGCAGGACCCCCCTTGCAAAATAGTAGAATTAACGTACCATCGACTGTAGAGTTCAACGGTATGTTAATGTGCATAGCAGGAGGTGTGTGGCGTCTCCTCTTGCTATGTTGAATACATCAAACTACAGTAGTCGATGTATTCATTTTTGCTTTGGTTTACTTTTTTGAATTCAGCGTTTTGGATCAACATTTTAAATGTCTGACCGAAAGTGATTGAAAATTCTAATAGGAAACCATATGATGCATGGTTAGATGCCCAGTTAGTTGAAACTCTATGGACTACATTCAAATGGTTGGATGTTCATTTCATTACAACACATTTTTATCAAATTCCAAATTACTGAAACATCATATTGCAAAAAACACTAAAGGGAAAGTGTATCAACAATTTTTTTAAGAGGGGGACATGCCCACTGCAACCTCCCTGCCTACCTTACTTAAATATACTAACTGCATGGTCAGACATCTAGGGAGAAGAGTGAAAATACTGCAGCCAGACAATCACTGTCAGAATGGAAATAGAAACCACACCAGCAGTGGTTACAAATACAAAACACCATTCAACACATATAGTTTTTATTTCTACATATTCTTCTTCTGTATTAGTGAAATGAATTTTCAGTCAAATGCTCATTCACCTAAATGAGATTTCAATTATTTCAACACACTGAGTTACCATTCAACAAAACTCATTCATCTAAATATACAGAAAAAATATTTAGTTTTCAGCATTCATCCATTCATAAACAATGGTCTGATCATCTGTTCCCCCCTGATTCTGAAGGTTTAGGTTAAAGATAAAAATCTGCTAATTACAGACATTGCATGTGTGGATTTGGACACTGCTGTTTGAAAACTTCTATCATGCAGTGTTGAAGGCATGATATCAAATTTTATTTTTGCTATAGTGGTATTTTGTGATATTTCTTGACTGTTCTATTCCAGTCTTGAACTTGGCTGCCCATTGGCTCATGAGTGCAACTTTATTTATCCTTTGCCATCCAGGTTAGTTTTCTGCACATGAGAAAATGCCTTAGATCCATTAAGAAAACCATATATAAAACTGCAGGGTGATGCAATCAACATTTCTTTTTCACTTTATAGCCAGTCATTGTGACCATAAAGTATGCTGTCTTCTCCCTTCTTTTACACTAATAAGTCATTGCTGAAAAGGGTTTTTTCAAGTCTTACTCATCTATACAAGGATGACAGAATATGGTCTTTATTAAGTTTCATCCCTTACCATGGTATGCCAAGATTTCCACAGTAGACTCGAATCTATTTGCTCATCATCATCTTTCGGCTTTTCCCGTTAGGGGTCGCCACAGCGGATAATCTCTTTCCATTTCTACCTATCCTCTGCATCTTGCTCTGTCACACCAACTGCCTTCATGACCTCTCTCACCACATCCATAAACCTTATCTTAGGCCTTCCTCTTTTCCACTTACCTGGCAGCTCCATCCTTAACATCTTTTTCCCAATATACCCATCATCCCTCCTCAGCACATGTCCAAACCAACGCAATCTTGTCTCTCTTGCTTTGTCTCCAAACTGTCCAACATGAGCTGACCGTCTAATATACTGATTCCGAATCCTATCCATCCTAGTCACACCGAGTGCAAATCTTAACATCTTTAACTCTGCCACATCCAGCTCTGACTCCGGCCTTTTTGTCAATGCCACTGTCTCCAACCCATATAACATAGCTGGTCTCACTACTGTCTTGTAGACCTTCCCTTTCACTCTTACTGGTACCAGTCTGTCACAAATCACTTCTGACACTCTTCTTCACCCATTCCACCCTGCCTGTACTCTCTTCTTCACCTCTCTTCCACATTCACTAATACTCTGAACTGTTGATCCCAAGTACTTAAACTCAGCCACCATCACCAACTCTACTCCCTGCATCCTCACCATTCCTCTACCCTCCCTCTTTTACACACATATATTCTGTCTTAGCCCTGCTGACCTTCATTCCTCTGCTCTCTATAGATATCTCCACCTCTCCAGAGTCTCCTCAACCTGATTCCTACTCTCACTACAGATCACAATGTCATCTGCAAACATCATAGTCCATGGGGCCTCCTGTCTGATCTCATCTGTCAACCTGTCCATCACCACTGCAAATAAGAAAGGACTCAGAGCTGATCCCATCTCCACCTTAAAAGGATCTGTCACTCCCACTGCAGTCCTCACCACTGTCACACTACCCTCATACATATCCTGTACCACTCTTACATACTTCTCTGCCACTCCCGACTTCCTCATACAATACCACAACTCTTCTCTAGGCACCCTGTCATATGCTTTCTCCAAGTCTACAAAGACACAATGCAACTCCTTCTGACCTTCTCTGTATTTCTCCAATAACACTCTCAGAGCAAACATCACATCTGTAGTTCTGTTTCCTGGCATGAAACCATACTGCTGATCACTAATCATCACCTCCCTTCTTAACCTAGCTTCTACTACTCTCTCCCATAACTTCAAGCTGTGACTGATCAATTTTATCCCTCTGTAGTTACTGCAGCTCTGCACATCACCCTTATTCTTAAAGATAGGTACCAAAACACTTTTTCCCCACTCCTCAGGCATCCTCTGACTTTCCAAAATTTCATTAAACAATCTAGTTACAAATTCCACTGCCATTTCTCCTAAGCACCTCCGTGCTTCCATTGGGATGTCATCTGGGCCAACAGACTTTCCATTCTTCATCCTCTTCATAACTGTCCTTACTACCTCCTTGCTAATCTGTTTCACTTCCTGATTCACTATCGCCACATCATCCAACCTTCTCTCTCTCTCATTCTCTTCATTCATCAGCCCTTCAAAGTACTCTTTCCATCTACTCAACACACTCTCCTCTCTTGTGTGTACCTTTCCCTCACTATCCTTTATCACCCTTACTTGCTGCACATCTTACCCAGCTCTGTCCCTCTGTCTAGCCAATCGGTACAGGTCCTTTTCTCCCTCTTTAGTGTCCAATCTGTCATGCAACTCTCCATATGCCTTATCCTTAGCTTTCGCCACCTCTCTCTTTGCCATGCGCCTCATCTCCTTATACTCATGTCTACTTTCTTCATCTCTTTGACAATCCCACTTCTTCTTCACCAGCCTCTTTCTCTTTGAATCTATTTGCTGTTTTGCTTTAATACCATTCCTTTCATCTTCCACACCAATTACTACCACCAGATACGGCCACCCTAAAAGAAGGGAAGACAAGTAGAGGTGCTGCAAGTGGAGAGCCAATATCATCATGGCAGAGGCCATTACAGCTGGGGTGAGAAGAAGTGGAGTCATGTGGAGCCCTGTTTTGGGAGGTGGAGCAGTGCCTGTGCAGCCCTGTTTTGGGAGATGGAGCAGTGCTGAACCAAGCAGCATCATATACATTGTCATGTGCATTAGGGCATTTTTTTCCCTAGGCCCCATTGACAAATTCAACAAGGCTAGGTTTCTGTCTACTTTAGACCTAATTAAAGGTTATTAGTAAATTCCACCAGCTTCAGAAGCTAAAGAAAATAGATTTTTTTCTGCTAGATGGACTCTTCCATTGTACAGCGTTGCCTTTTGGTCTCCACAGAGTCAGGTCTCAGTGGTTGATGTAGAAAATTCTTAGACCCTCATACCAGATATGTAGCAATATACCTGAATGATGTAGTAATATTTGACAAAAGCTACCTGCCTAAAGTTCAAACCACTTTATACTCCTTACTTCAAGGTGAGTCAACTGCTAGCTCAGCTAAATGTAAGCTAGTAATGGTAGAAGCCTGCTGTTTGGGTTTTGGGCTGTGGGATAGTGAAACAACAGGCTAAATAAATAAAGAAATACAAAATTTGATATCATGCCTTCAACACTGCATGATAGAAGTTTGCAAACAGCAGTGTCCAAATCCACACATGCAATGTCTGTAATTAGGAGATTTTTATCTTTAACCTAAACCTGTGGGAGGATGGCATAATGGTTAAGGCATTTAGCTGGCAAACACAAGGTGCAGGGTTTGATTCTCACGTGGGGTAATTGGCTAGGCTTTAAAATGGCCCACAAGGGCAATTAGCCTAGTACTAACCTATGTAACATTTTCTCATCCAAAAAAAGGAAGCCAATCTGGTGGTCCCCTGCCATAAACAAACTTTACAACAAAAGGAAGAAACTGTTGCAGAAAAGAGGAAAATCCCAGGATGCAAAAAACTTCCTTACCAGTCTCAGTAAGAAACTGAGATCCCTCATAAAATCCTCCAAAGATAGTTACGAAAATAAAATTGCCAAAGATTCCAAAGACAACCACAAGGCATTCTATAACTATGTCAAGAATCTAAATGGCAATGCTCAGATTTGCTCTGAGCTAAAACAGAATGGCATTAAATATACTGATCCCAAGGATATTGCCAATATCTTGGCAGATCGATTCAGTGCTAACTTCACCCCCTTCTCACCCCCTAAATGGCCCATCTCAATACCGGAAGATTGCCAAATTCCGGTAATAATGGCCACACAGGTAAAAAATGCACTCTCCAAAGCTAAGAATACAGCATCCATGGGACCAGATGACATCCCAGGCTGTGTACTATATGAACTACAATATGAATTGGCACCTCACCTAAATGTCATGTTTAATCATAGCCTCACCTCAGGTTTCGTGCCCACTGAGTGGCACAGAGCTACAATTATCCCACTCCACAAGGGGGGATCCACCTTGGATCCCAGAAACTACCATCCCATCAGTCTGACAAGCCTTATCTGCAAGGCCATGGAGCGTATTATCATGGAACTTATAAACAAAGAAATTGGCAACCTTCAAACACTGGACCCCACCCAGTTTGGGTTTGTGAAGGGACGATCTTGTCTCCTGAACCTGATTGACTTCTTCGAATCAGTCTCCAGAGCCATGGACAAGGATAAGGTGGTCCACACAGCCTATCTAGACTTTGCCAAGGCCTTTGACACCATCCCCCACTCTGGAATCATAGACAAACTTACTAAGCTGGGCATTAATCCCTACGTCACCCAATGGGTTGCTAACTGGCTTACTGATAGAACCCACACTGTAAAAGTAGCCGACTCCAAATCCAGCTCCAGACAAGTGACAAGTGGAGTACCTCAGGGTTCAGTCCTGGGACCGCTCTTGTTTGGCATCTACTTTTCTGAAGTACAGGCTAACACTAAGGGACTCTGGATAACAAAGTTCGCAGATGACTGCAAACTGGGAGCCATTATTGAATCCCCAAATGATGTGGATACTCTACAAAAGGGCCTTACAGAAACAGATGCTTGGTGCCAGAGCCATGGGCTCAAGCTCAATGCCAAGAAATGTATAGTTATCCTCTTTGGGAAAAAACATGTACCCGTGAATTACCATATAGGTGGCAGTACACTAAACACCGAAAGTGTGATAAGAGACTTAGGGACAGAGGTGGACAGTGGTCTCACCTTCGATAACCACATCTCCACAACAGTCAGGAAATCCTTCTATGTGGCACACCTAATCACTAAGGGCTTTTCATCCAGAAAAAAGGAGGTCATTGTCCCACTGTACTCATCCCTCATTAGACCCATCATAGAATACAACGCCCCATTTGGTATGTACCTCTCAAGACATCTGCAACAACTGGAAAGGCCGCAAAAATACCTCACTAAAAGAATCACAGGACTAAAGCAGATGCCCTACACTGACCGCCTTAAAAAACTCCAGCTATACTCTGTCACATATCGTCTACTCAGAGGCGATCTCTGCTTAACATACAAGGCCATGTCAAACCCAGAGCTGTTGGACATGCTACACTTAAAGAAATCCCAATCCCTCAGAGCCACACGCTCCAGGGATCTAAACCTTGTCATCACAATAAACAAAACATGCTGGAGGGACAGGTTCCTGACCCAGAGACTCCCCAGACTCTGGAATAGATTGCCCATACATGTCAAGCAGAGTGCCTCTTTGGCCCTCTTCAAAAGGAACCTTGACAATTGGATGGGCAAAAGGAAATTCACCCCGGGGATCACGTCAGTCGCCCTGCTAGACAGGGGTCCAGGGAAGTAAATAGTGTGGGAAGAAATAGCCAGGGAATTGTTATGGCTAGGCTTGTATAGGCCCTAGGGCTGATAGCCTAGTACCAACCTATGAACCTATGAACCTGGCAAACAAAGAAAATACTGAGGAAAAGATGGAAGACTTTTTATTCCTAACTAGCTATTATCATAAATGTATTCTTAATTTTGCCACCATTGCTTGCTCTCTCACTGACCTGAGCTAAGGTACAGCTCCCTTGCTGGTTAAGTGGACAGTTGAAGCAGACAAAACCTTTAGGTAATGAAAGCATATGCTGTTCTCAGAGCAAATACTAGTATCTCCAGACTTTTCCAAGCAATTATTAGGGAATATAGATGCTTCTATGTCTCACACTACAAACGGAAAGGAATATCTATCCCATCATTTAGATAAGTAGAAAACTCAGAAATAGTGACAGACATTATTATGCTACAGAGAAAGAGAATGCAGTGAGTTCATGTTAATCACTTACCATGCACCTCTACAATGGATCTAGCATCAAAAAAATTGCAGCACAAAATTTTCAGATGAGCTTTGAATCTCCAGTTTTATAATCTTAACATCCAATATCATTCAGGTTGCAGTCACTTAAATATGGATGGACTATCTTGAGCTTATGTCTCATATTGCTGTGCAACAAAACAGTGGTCCTAAAGTGGTGAGAGGGAGGTTTTAAAGTGGTACAGAGACTGCTGAGTCTGGAAAACACAAGGATCATTTTGTGGTTGTGTCTGCTTGGTTTGTCTATAACTGAGGGTTGGTCATGGAAGGGAAATGCAGAGCAGGCAGACAAACATGAGAGAGGGAGGTCTCCATAACAATTAATAGGGATCACCAGCTCTGGGTGTTTATGATGCCCACTGCCTCTAGAGGAGATAAGAGGTGGTCCTGCACAGGAATCTCCAGGGATCTACATGTGGCCTTGAGAAATGGAAAAGGTACAGCAACCGTTGTTCTGATAGGAGTAACCCTGCCCGAAGGGTAAGACAAAAAGGCTAACATTTGTTGTAAGCATTGTTGCTCTCCATATCTGAGGGAGCCACTGTTTATTCCTGAATAATAAAATTATTGAACTGAACTTTGGTAATGAAACTAACAGTACACAAATAACTGTTTCTTTTGTGTTGCTCCCACTTTTGTGTTTTCCTTGTATATAAACAGCCATTTAAGTACAGGAAAGACTATTACTGCAAGCTTTGTAGGATACTACAATATTATTTGTATATATCTATATATATCTATATCTATATCTATATATATATATATATATATATATATATATATATATATATTCATTACTATATCTGTTTAACACACACACACACACGCACACACGCACACACACACACACACACACACACACACACACACACACACACACACACACACACACACACACACAAACACACACACACACATATTATATTTCAACACCCATGGCAGTTTTCTTTTATCAGTTTTTACTTTTATTTGTATTAATCTGTTGTTAGGCCTGCAGTTACTATACAACTCATCTGAGTTTGTTGCACTGTCCATAGGCTATTTTCTCATTCTTATATGGTGTACAGGTTTTCTCTATCTTCATTGGTTAAGAAATAATATTTATTTTCTGAGGCATATATCAATAGGCTTAGTAATAATCTTTTTTTCCATTTATACTATCCATGTCAGTAAACATGCATGCATACATACATACATACATACATATGTACATGCATACATAAATAAATAAATAAATTACATACGACCTCTATTTATTTTCCCTTCACAGAACTGATATTCAGTCATATCACAGGCGACATGGGTTTTCCTAATACCTTTCTCGGGACCATTTGGTTTATGTAACCCTTTAAACAATTCCTGTTCTGTTGTGATGCCAGCAGGCTTTATAGAATTCACTTCATGTATAAGTGAGCTAGGCATAGCTTAAGTCTATCATTTGATCTGTCTACCAACCTATCTATCCATCTACTAAACTTCTTATTTCTGTCTGTCAGTCTGTCCATGTTTTGTTACTTACTTGCATTTTCCCAGAGAACATGCATGTTTATTATGGTTACCACCTTTTTGTACATGTAAAGTGGGACATTTTTAAGGAAACATGAGATTTTAAAGGATAAACCATACCTACAACCCATACAAATGACTGGACTTCACTTTTCTGCCAAAAGAAAACCTCACACTTGTAGAACTTGAGATATTTCTGTTGTTCCATATAATATTAAAGTATGTTAGGTGCAGAATAATTGTTTTAAGCAACTTTTAGTGGAAACTTAGGAGATTTTTTATGTTAACATTTCAAGACATTTACCATTCTTCATGTTTTTTCACAGAACATAACTGCTAAAGTAGGTATTTTCTTGCATAAAGAGGGGACAGATGGTAACTCAATGATCATAAATATACATATGCTCAGTGAAGGCTATTATGCAAACCAGCTTTGTAGAGTCAAGTGTGTAAGGCTTTAGGCCACATAGATGTCATATACTACCCATGCAATACTGAGTATTAGAACTGCAACAGAGCACAACACTGCCCCGACTCAGGAGTGATGGGTCAGAATCAACTACTCATTTTAATCCTTGCCTTCTGAATCCTGTAGTACCCAAAGTACTAGTTGAACCAATGCCTCTGGGCCTCAGTCAGTGCTTATCTGCACGTACATGGAATCAGCTTACCCAATTTTAAAGATATCTGAGAACTAGTCTCTCTGCTGAAAGATGATAATTTTGTTTTTAACAAAAATAAATGCTTTTGTGCACAAATTCTAACTTTCTTCTCAGAATCTCATCCAGATTTAATCAAAACCATACTCTATCTAGCTATGCCATTTCAGGGGCACTACATTCAAAACCAGTTAGCTGTAACTTAAAATGACTTTCTGTATTATACCGTCTGTCATATATTCACTAATACATACTTAAGAACAGCTTAATGATGATGTTAGATAAAATTCAGATGCAGTGCTATCCAAACAATGCTCATAGCTCAATTTTGTGTGCCTGCCTTTTAATCAGCATAACATTCAATGCTATATACTATTTCTTAGCCTCAGAGCGTTCAGAGCTCTCTAATTTTACTTCAGAGACATCCTGAAATCTTTTACTAGAATCTCACGTGTGTGCTGGTGGAAACACGTAGATCTCAAGATGGGGTATGGAGATAAAATTCCATAGCTAGCTGGAACAGGTCAGTCTGCACAGAGCTGTCCACCTGAGTGAAATGTTTAACTGTGGATGCCTGATAAAGCTAGTTATAAAACTATTCACATACTTCTGATGTTTGGCAAATATATCACTGCATGGGAATTTCTCTGTTTAGACACAAACATAGTACTTTTAAATTAGTGCTAATCACATTTGGTGCCACAGTTAAGAGCTGTGGCAAGAAATACAAATTGACTGATAGATTGTGCTGCTTTTTTAGGACTCTCTTAATTTTTGTCTTTGTCTGTCTGTCTGGGAACTTTCCGTCTACTAAATGTTTCACTGCTTTGTCTGCCTATCCCATTCACTAAGTGTCTATGTTTGTAAGTTAAAATTATAACTGTAAATGCACTAAAAATATACATCATAATTTCTCATCAAAAATATGTATAGTCTTATTTGCCACCAAAGTAATACGACCACTTGAGTTTTGTTAATGTACTAGTTCATTAAATAAAGATTCTTCTTTATCTCATGACTTTTTTAATTCTGATGATATGTAGAATGTTTCGTCAGTATTTCTGTAGTTATACTAAGGCATTTTCTAATGTTTATGCAGTACAAAAAGGCATGCTGTGGAAACTAATGAAGATAGTTTGATATATGTTATAGATACATATCATAAAAATCAAAGGTAGGAATATGTTAATTGTTTTAATGTATTTTGCTGGCAGTGTGACAACCCAGAGACACTATGCAGAAGTTTTTTTTCAGGGGTTGCCTAGGGGCATAAACATCAATTGCAAGACTTTATCACTGCAAACTTGGGATACTATCTATTCTTTTAAAACAGTACAAGAAAAGATAAGCAAATATATGTGTCAGAGGGGAGGCAAACCTTACATAACTACAAATATCACAACTGCTGCCTACTGCTGATAAAAAAAATAAAAACTCAAGTTCTGTGGGACAAGACTACATACCAACTGTATACAAAATCAAGAAAAGCCTAAATATACTTTTGCAAAACAGAATTTTATCATGTAGACAGTCCCTGATTTATGGCAACAGACTGTAGTGGTTTTAGTTATCCATCAGACTCACCAGTTTTCTATGTAATATCAGGAAGGAGTTATGGAGTGATTTCAAAATGACACATATAACAGTTTTCTGTCAGATACATTTTTTATATTATAATGGGTGATCTTGCCTTTTGAATTTTATGGAAATATTTGAGAAAGTAACAGTAGCACTTGTTAAAAGACATGAAAGACAGACAGCGCATGTTGTATATCTTAACCTTATTAAGGCATTCAGATCTATTCCGTGTAAAAGACTAACTGACAAATTAAGACTACTCATCATCTAACTATATAAGGAAATAAATGAAAAATAAAAATCATTCATTGCCAATGCATATGTAGTTCATTAAGTAAAATAGGAGTTATGAAAAACAGAATACAATAAGTCAGGTGGTTTGCCACAGGGTTTTGGACTGGAAACTATTTTTCAGCCCTTTTCTCAGATATTAAAGTTTAAAATATACACTACAGCGATATCTAACCTCACCATACATGCACCCTCTTTTAGTGATCACCGTCTCATAACTTTCTCAGTACGTAGTCTATTAAAATATAAACTTAAACTTTTAAACTTCAGACCCAAAAACATTCAGAATATCACTAATCTTAAAAAACACCTTGCCCCCTTTGATTGGTCCCACTTACTTGCCATAAAAAGCCCAGTGAAGCAGCTAACAACCTTACCCATACCCTACTGCACTTGCAAAACAAATTATTTCCCTTAGTATAAAGGCTACTTTGACCACATTAACATGACTGGGTATCTAACGAACTAAAACATGGCAAAATTGGAAATGCAACCTCTGCACAAATTTCTGAGCCTAATATAAGCAGCTTAGCCAAGCAATCTATCCAGAGACAAAAACAAACACTATAAAAACAAACAAAGTTCACTTTAAGCAAAACCTAAAAGATTCTGGAGAGAAATCAGGCTGTTGATTGGTTGAAAAATTCAACACAACTCCACTCTTCTAAACCCATCTAACTCCACCACATACAAACTATAATGCACAGGCTTCCTCAATGAGTTTGGTAACCTATCACACATCAACAGCACAAACCTACCACACCCACAGCCACCCTCTCTCCCCCATTTACATTCAACTATTCCACTTAAAAAAGATTACAGCCAAAGAGACTGAAACCCAACTGGACCAAATGCAAATACTGTCCCAGCCTCAAACAACCTAGCCCCTTGAGTCACTCTCACTCACATATACACCCTCTGCTTAATTAATAAGATTATGTGTGAGATATGGAAACCAGCAATAGTCACTCCTTTTCCAAAACTACCCAAGGCAATTATTGCTTTGCAATACCGTGCTATCTCAATATTTCCCACTTTAGGTAAAATACTAGAAGTAGCTATCTACAACCAAGTTACTGCTTATTTACATTAATCACATCTTCTGCGCAGGAAGCAACATAGATTCTCGTCTAGATGTAGCACCATAACAGCTTTCCACTCCCTCACAGATGCCATCCTACTCAATATGGACAAAGGCAACCTGACAGGAGTCATCTTTATTGACCTCACATAAGCTGTTGATCTAACTGATCACAAATTACTATTTGACAAAATAATTGAAATAGACATTAGTGACATTGAAAAACTTTGGTTTGTAGACTTCCTCACCAATAGATCTGTCAAGGTGAAAGAAGGCACCACCACCTCTGAAACAACTCCACTTATGAAATGAGTCCCCCAGAATTCCACTTTAGCCCCTCTGTTATATTTATCAACAAACTCCCATCTGACCATACTCAGATACCTCTAATTCTTTATGCAGATGACATGGTCATATGCAGGTCAAACAAATCCCACTCCGTTATACAAAGTCAGCTCCAAGATGATCTCCAAACCCTCAACCAATGGTTAATAGGACAAAAACTTATACTCAATCCCTCAAAAACAAAAGAAATGCTATTTGGAACCCAAACAATAGCCAAAACACCCAACTTCCATAATATTAAAGATGTTAACAATACCTCCCTAGACACTACCACATCCTTAAAATACCCTGGCATTTGACTAGACCAATCTCTTAACTTTCAACTACATATTCAAAACACATGCAAAAAGATCAGCACAATTCATCATCTCTTCTGTCCAAGCCAGTCTCCCATAGTCAAAGGAATACACTTATCTCAACTTCAGTAAGGGCTATCCATTATAGCTGCAGCCTCAAAGAAAAATGTCACCACCTTACAAACCACCTCCAATAAAATCTGATGGTCCATTACCAACTCCCTCAATAATGAACACCACTGCCTAACTCTTACTAAAACTAAATGGCTCCCAGTACATTTGAGAGCCAGGTAAAAATAAGCATAATTCCATTTTTCCATCCATGTTTTGACATTGTTAACTGCTTAGAATCCAAGGAACCAAAGGCAAGCAGGAACTACTTAAGAACAATTTATTGTAAGCGCGTTCGGAAACAGACTGTGCTTTTCCTTCTTCAGACCTGTCTGTTTCCGAAAGCGCTTACAATAAATTGTTCTTTAGTTCCTGCTTGCCTTTGGTTCCTTGGATTCTAAGTTTGTCTGTTTGCCTTTTTGTTTAGATTGTTAACTGCTTCTTAAACTAAATCTTGTAGCATATTCTTGCATTTGTAAATACACACACACACACACACACACACACACACACACACACACACACAAACACACGCGTGCACACACACACACACACACACACACACACACACACACACACACACACACACACACACACACACGCATATATATGTATATATATATATATATATATATATATATATATATATATATATATATATATATATACACACACACACACACACACACACACACACACGCATATGTTTTTAGTATATCCTTGTATCTGTAAATACATTTTGTTCACTTCTATGTGATCCTATTTATCTGGGTTGTGACTTAGTTTCATAGGTTCATAGGTAGGTACTAGGCTATCGGCCCAAGAGCCTATGTAAGCCTAGCCAACAAGGTTCCCTGGCTTACGCCACCAAGAAAGTTAATTTCCTGCGCCCCTGTCGAGCAGAGCCACAGAAGTGATCCCCAGGGTGTTTTTCCTATTTCCCATCCACTCATCAAGATTTTTCTTGAAGAGTGCTAATGAGGAACTTTGCTTGACATTGATGGGTAGCTTGTTCCAGAGTATAAGAAGTCTCTGGGACTGGAATCTATCCCTCCAACATGTCCTGTTTATTGTGGTGACAAGGTTTAGGTCCCTAGAGCATGTAGCTCGGAGGGATTGGGATTTCTTTAGCTGTAGCATGTCCAACAGCTCTGGGTTTAACATAACTTTATATGTTAGGCAGAGATCACCTTGGAGTAGGTGATATGCTACACAGTAAAGCTGGAGTATTTTGAGATGGTCAGTGTAGGGCATCTGTTTGAGGCCAGTAATCCTCTTTGTGAGGTACTTCTGTGGCCTTTCCAGCTGCTGCAGATGTCTTGTGAGGTACATTCCAAAAGGGGCATTGTACTCTATAATGGGTCTAATGAGTGCCAAGCAGAGGGGAACAATGACCTCTTTTTTCCTAGATGAGAAACCTTTTGTGATGAGGTGTGCCACATAGAAGGATTTCTGACTACTGTGGTGATGTGATTATCAAAGGAGAGACTACTTCACTCCTGGGTCCCAAGGTTTCTTATCACGCATTTGGCGTTAAGTAGACTGCCGTTTATGTGGTAGTTCATGAGTACAGAGTTTTTACCAAAGGGGATGACAATGCACTTTTTGGCATTGAGCTTGAGGCCATGCCTCTGACACCAAGCATCTTTCTCAGTGAGGCCCTTCTGTAGGATGTCCACATCTTTTGGGGACTTCACCAGGCATCTGTCTCAGTGAGGTCCTTCTGTAGGATGTCCACATCATTTGGGGACTCGACTATGGCTCTTAGTTTGCAGTCATCTGTGAACCTCATTAGCCAGAGGCCTTCTGTGTTAACCTATACTTCAGAGAAGTAGATACTAAACAGGAGAAGTCCCAGGACTGAACCCTGTGGTACTCCACTTGTCACTGGTTTGAAGTCAGATTTGGAGTCTACAGCTTTTACAATGTGGGATCTGTCAGTGAGCCAGTTGGGATTTATATCTAGTTTAGTGAGTTTATCTGTAATTCCAGAATGAGGGGTGGTGCCGAAAGCCTTGGCGAGGTCAAGATAGGCTGTGTGAACCACCTTACCCTCGTCTATGGCTTTGGCGACTGACTCAAAGAAGTCAACCAGGTTCAGAAGGCATGATCTGCCTTTCACAAACCCAAACTGGGTGAGGTCCAGAGTTTGGAGGTTACCAATGTCTTTGGTTATGAGTTCCATGATGATACGTTCCATGGCCTTGCAGACCAGGCTTATCAGGCTAATAGGGTGATAGTTCCCAGGATCAGTGGTGGCTCCCCCTTTGTGGAGTGGGATAACTGTTGCTTTGTGCCATTCAGTGGGTACAAAACCTGACATGAGACTATGATTGAACATGTTGCTTAGGTGTGGAGTCAGTTCATTCTGATGTTCATGTAAAACTCAGCCTGGGCTGTTGTCCGGTCCCATGGATACTGTGTTTTTGGCTTTAGAGAGTGCAGCTTTTACCTGCATAGATGTGATTACAGGGACTCTGCATTCTTCCTGTATAGATATCGGTCCTTTAGGGGGTGAGAGGGGGGTAAAGTTAGCACTGAACCTATCTGCCAGGATGTTGGCAATATCATTTGGTTCTGTAATTTTCATGCTGTTGTGCTGTAACTCAGAGCAGATCTGGGTGTTGCCATTGAGATTCTTGACATAGCTATAGAATGCTTTGTGGTTGCCATTAGAATCAGTGGCAATTTTGTTTTCATAGCTAGCTTTACTGGATGTTATAAGAGATCTCAGTTTCTTACTGCGGCTGACCAGGGAGCTCCTCCACTCATAGAATTTTACTCTCTTTTTCAACAGTTTCTTCCTTCTGTTGTAGAGTTTGCTTATGACAGGGGACCACCGGATTGGCTTCCTTTTTTTGGAGGATAGCGTCTTGGTTCTGTTTGGGATAGCTCGATCCATGCACTCGTGTAAGTGCTTATAGAGTGCATTTGTGTAGGATTCAGCAGTCATAACTGTATAGTCCATCTGCATGAGTGTTATGAAGTTTACCACTTCTGTCTTAAAAAGCATGAAGTTCGCTTTGGAGAAATATTTTACAGTGGTTTCCTAAATGGTGGGTGGGGTTGGGATGAGGATATCTAGGGTGATTAGCTTATGGTCGGATGTGACCAACGAGGAGTTGACTTCAGGTGTGGAACACCAGTCACTCATGTTGGTAATGACTAGGTCTAGGATATTGTTGCCCCTGGTGGAGGTGTGGATAAGTAGATCCAGGGCATTGGAATTTATGAATTCCAGAAAGCGTTGAGCGAAGGAGTTGGTACATGAGTAGTTTTCCCAGTTAATGTTAGGGTAGTAAAGACAAACTTCAGACTCACCATGACCAATAATGAAAAAAACTGTTAAGAACTTTATTTTAACGGTAGTAAGTGCTTTCGCGTACCAGATGGTCTGAGGAAGTGTATCAGGAGATACGCGAAAGCGCTTACCACCGTTAAAATAAAGTTCTTAACAGTTTTTTCATTATTGGTCGTGGTGAGTCTGAAGTTTGTCTTTACTACTATTTTGTTCAGCATTTTAACCGAAGACTCTTCAGCTGGAGTGGTTCGTTTTTCCTGTTAATGGTAGGGTAGCTGAAATCACCCATTATTAGGGTGTTTGGTTGAACCCTAATATTTTCCAGTATATCAAGAAAAGAGGAGTGGGAATCCTGGGGCATGGTGGGGGATCTGTAGCAAGCTACAATTTGGATTGCAATTTTGCCCAGAGTTAGTTGCACTTGGATAACCTCAGATGCATTTTGCTGCGCAACTAGCCTGGAGTTGTGGATAGCTTTAATGAATATGGACACATCTCCGCCTTTGGGGTTCTGGTCCAGGGTAGATTGCTGAAAAGTGTGGTATGAGTTATAGCCTAATAAAGCAGGTGTGGTCTCTAGAGCCTTGAACCAGGTCTCAGTCACTGCACAGATATCGATGTTCTCCATTTTAAGGTGTGCCTCGAGTGAGTGCATTTTGTGATTTAGACTTCTCGCATTGAGTAGCATTACCCTCAGTTTTTGCTTGCCTGTTCCTGTTACAGTGGTGAATTTGTCATTTGAACCTTGCCTAAAAAAGGCACTATAAGGGCAGCAAGACCCTTAGCCAATATCTAGAATCTCAGGGGTGACAGGTTCAGGCTATCTCTGGCAAAGCATCATGGTTTGTC
Source organism: Protopterus annectens (assembly GCF_019279795.1). Lineage (NCBI taxonomy): Eukaryota > Metazoa > Chordata > Ceratodontiformes > Protopteridae > Protopterus > Protopterus annectens. The sequence goes on along the minus strand of NC_056745.1, from coordinate 1,108,495,451 downwards.
GACCATGTCGTCACAGGCAGACAGATACTGGATCCCCTTAGAATGATACCAGAAGCTTAGCCAATTGTTGAAGTCAATCATTTTGTCCTTGTACTGCAGTATCATTCTGGGCGATGGCAGGATGTTACTCAGGGTTAGGGTCATACCTGCCTGGGCTACAAGATCGGAGAGCTCTTCCATGTCTCTTTTCATGTAGTTCAGGGAGGTATGACTGCAAATGATCCATTGATAACTTCTACTTTCAGCTTTTCCCGGTTAGGGGTCAACACAGCTGATCACCTGTCCGCTCAAGATTGGCAGTAGAGTTTTATGGTGTCGAGTTGCCAGCCCAGCACCCAACCTTCCATGGAAGACACACACACGCACTCCTAGGGCCAATTTAGAATGTCCAATCCACTTACAGCACATCTTTGGGATGTGGTAGGAAACTGGAGCACCCGTAGGAAACCCACGCGACCACAGGGAGGACATTCAGACTCCGCACAGAAGGTACTCCAGCCAAGGATTGAACCAGAGAACCCCTTGCTGTGAGGTGACAATGCTAACCACTGCACCACCATGGCTGCCCTTGATCTAACTAACTAAATAAATATAATGGGTTCTGCATATTTATATATTCTTATGATCGCAAATAATGGAACATTATAAATTCAGTAAATAATGTTGAAGTTCTCTCCAAGATGGTGTACAAAAATATATGGCTGGACATTAATTTTAATGCCAATAAATGTCACATCACAAAATTTATCAAAAAGGTATACATTATGATTAAAAAATAAATTATCCAGATATAAAATGCTATCATTGATAACCTAGTTGCAGTCATAGACCAGAATTTAATTGAGCAGTCTGTATTTAATCAAAGTCAGAAAAGCATAAAAGACATTATTAAAGGACATGTGTACACTGTAAGGAGATCATTATGCTACTTTGTGTCTATCTTATCTGACTCACTATTGAATACAATGCATTGCTTTGTAATCTTTGCACGAACCACATGAAACAACTTGAAATGGTGCAAGATTTCCATACTAGAAAAATCATATGTTGTTTTGCAAAGTCCAGCACCTACTATTATATTCTGTTTCTTACAGGTCACTTGGAAGGCAACCCTTGCTACTCAATAATGCAATGCCTGATCTGATTCTATATGCAAGTCAGTGGTTGGTACACATCAAATGGGGTCTAACAGCAGACTGGGGAACTAGTACTAAAAATATTTATAACAGAAAAACAATGACATATGCATTACACATTTCCTTCCAATGCTATGAAATAAGCTTTCCCTTACAGTCACAAGAAGAAAATCATTCATTTTCTTTGAAAATATAATCTTGATATATAGGTGTGTGTGTGTGTGTGTGTGTGTGTGTGTGTGTGTGTGTGTGTGTGTGTGTGTGTGTGTGTGTGTGTGTGCAGAGACAGCCATTTAAAATGTTGATATTCATTATTGAGAGTCTCTGAATGTTGAGAACACATGACCAAAAATGTGGACTTACATATAAAGTTCAAGATTGCCATTTCTCTGAAATTATCTCTTGCAGTTAACATATTTAAAAGTTGTTAAACACTTTGCTCTGCAACATTTTCAGTTTATAAATGCAGCAGAGTGAAGTTCTGATAGCATTGAAAAGAAACATTCCTTCTGCCACTATTCTTTGCTGGCCAGCACCTTCTGGTATTAGTCATGAGAACTGCTCTTAGGTATCCTTAACAAACATTGGTAAGCACCTTAAGCATAGTTAAGATTAGGCATTGCACTAGGAAAATGCTTAAAAAGTTTACCTGTTTCCCAGTTTTGGAGCTTAATTGCAGCACACCATAAACCAGTGTAACTGGAGGATAGAAATAGCTGCAATTGCATGTGCATGGATGTGTGCATGTGTGTGTGTGTGTGTGTGTGTGTGTGTGTGTGTGTGTGTGTGTGTGTGTGTGTGTGTGTGTGTGCACGTGTGCACGCATGTCTGCATTATTTATACTTGTTGTTTCTTTCTCAGGAAAACAAAGCTTCATATATATATATATATATATATATATATATATATATATATATATATAAATGCTCTTCTAGCTTGCTAATATACCAAAACACTTGTTCCCATAATAAGTATCCAGACTGTTCTTAAAAACATCTAAACTAGTACTTGCTTTAATGTGATTTGGTAGTCTGTTCCATGCATCAGCTACTTCACATTCCTATAGATTCTTCTACATAGGTTGTCTGGTGATTCTCTACTACTTTTTAACCCAAACATTCCCAGAGGTAGTTGTCACTTAATGCCCTATATTCCTAAATAAGGTCTCTTCCTAGATATCTATGAGACACTGTACAAGTTCAGATATTTTAGTCTTTCATGACAGCTTAAATTTTCACATCCATGGATACCTTTCGTATATTTCTGTTGTACTCTTTCCAGTTTACTAATGCTTGTTTTCTTATTGGGTTTCCATATTGTTATTCCTTACTCAAGTTTGGGTCTAATGTAACTGGACAACAATGACTTCATTATTTTTGATTTCCTAGACTTTATAAATATTTTATACAACCTATAGTTCTACAGCTATCATTAACCAATTGGTTGATATGATTAGAAAAACTCATAGCTGAATCTACCCGTATACCCAGGTCCTTAAATGAGTCTACAGTTTCAGTCACTGTGTGCTGTATTAAATATTGACCTTTCAATTTATGCCTGTCAAATCTCAAATGCATAGTTTTTTATGTATTTATCAGCATATTATTCTCCTGTGCCAAAATGGTCAATTTAGTCAAGTTATTTTGCAGACGTGCCTTATCTGTAACACATTTAATCAGTTTACCCAATTTCAGGTCATCTGCATATAGACTGTAGAAACACCTCAGATGAAAAAGGTAGATTTGAAAGATACAATCTAAACAAGTAAGGGCCTAGGACAGAGCCCTGTGGGACATCCAGACTGTAACCAAGGATTTTGCCTGTCCAGTTGTATGATACTTGCCATGTCCTATTTGTAAGCCATACAGTTGTCCATCTAGTCAAGAGTACATCAATACCTAGTTGTACTAATTTATTGATCAGTGTTTTGTGTATGACCCTGTCAAATGCTGAAGTTAGAGTCATATAAATTGCATCCTCTCAAACCCACTCACACTTCTACATCTGCCCCACAATCATAAATCTTACAACTACATATTACTCATTATCAAAAATGACACCATCTCACCACACTATGAAAAACACACATAGACCAAGCTCACAAACAATTAATATTAAAAAGCACATACTGACACTCCTACAAACTCTGCTAACCTCTGGTGACATTCACCCAAATCCAGGTCCCCTCTCAGCCAGACAAACATCTGACCTGCTGATCCTACATCTCAACATAAGAAGTATTACCAACAAGCTAGCAGACCTACATGCATTCATAGGCCACTACAACCCTGATGTACTCACCATTACAGAGGCCTGGCTTAAACCCAGTATCCAAGATGAAGACCCCCCCCCCCCCCAGGGTATAATACATTGAGATCTGATAGAACAAACAGGAAAGGAGGAGGAGGAGTAGCCATTCTCTTTAAAAACACCCTTAACCTCCAGCTCCTGCACACCACACCACCCACTTTTCAAAATGCTGAAGTCCTATTTTCTGTCCTATCCATAAGAAACACTGAAAAGATCAATATAATATGCTGCTACATACTTCCAGGCAACAACTCACTCATAACAGACACTATCCTACACTGGACAAAGGACAATCTACCTCAGGAAACAATCCTACTGGGAGACCTTAACACCGACTGGGGAGCCTGTAACTCCAGAAGCACCTCTACACATATCAATCTATGTGGGTTCTCTCAACTAATTGAAGAGCCAACTAGAATAGATAAGAAAACAAAGAAAGAATCCATACTGGACTGGACAATAACCAACTATCCCAAACAAAACTATACAGTGGGCTGTCTCCCAGATGATCCAAGTGATCATCTCCCCACCTTCCTAGTCCACAAACACTCCAATCACCCCAAACCAGTAGTCTACAAACTCGTACAAGATGACCGTAACCTTACCCCACAATACCTAAATACCGTCCTAAGCCACTGCAACTGGGAACCACTACAGACACTTGGGTTAGACCAGGTAGTAGACTACTTCAATACTTCCTCCTCTAACATCCTTAACAGTCTAGCTCCCAGCAGAAAGATCAGGGTTAAAGCCAACTACACACCCTGGCTAAGTAGGGACACCAGAGCCTTACTAAACGCAAGAGATAAAGCCTGTAAAATCTGGAAAACTGACAAACCCCCTAGCTCCAGGCAATACTATCAATAGTTTAGAAACAAGGCCAAGGCTGAATCCAAAATAAAAAGCAAAGCTATTTTCTTAGTGCCCAAAGGAAATATTCAAATAATCCACAAAAATTCTGGCATGCCATTAACTCCCTACTAAAGCCAGGCAAAAACACTATTCCAGCACCCAGCTCTACTAGCAATATCCTAGACATGGCTTCTCAATTTAATAACCATTTTACTAAATCCATCTTAGCCCTGTCCAGTCAAGTAACCAAAAACAGTCTATCTCAATCACAACCCAACCTATCCCACATCACCCCCTCTTTCAGCCTATCACTAGTGCCCACCTCAACTATCAAAAAACTCCTCCTAAAACTAAAGACAACCACATTGGCAGCTGATAACATACCTGCTGCATACCTAAAAATGGCTAGTGACTCCCTATCATATCCTGTCTTCATCCTAATCAACCACTCCATACTAGAATCCTACATACCCAAACTCTGGAAAGTATCTCACAGCATTCCTCTCCATAAAGGAGGTAACTCCTATGAATTCTCCAACTACCGATCTATCGCCATCCTTTGCCCTCTATCCAAAATTCTTGAGAAATGCATCCACTTGCAAGTGATGACATTTCTTAACACATGCAATCTACTATCTACCACACAACATGGTTTCCGTTCACATCACAGCACTACCACAGCCCTTCTATCCTTCACTAATTATATAAACCTTCACAGGAATGATAACAAATATGTATCAGCCATTTTCCTAGACCTCTCAAAAGCATTTGATATGGTCTCCCACTCCATTCTACTAGACTCACTAACATCATTATCCTTCACCTCCTCTACTATAGCCTGGTTCAGAAGCTACTTGTCTGACAGGCAACAATCAGTCCAGTGGAAAGGAACTCTGTCTACACAACTTCCAACCACCATAGGAGTCCCACAGGGCTCTATACTGGGCCCGCTATTGTTCTCTATTTTCACAAATAACCTCAAATGCTCTACACAACATGCCACACTCATACAGTATGCGGATGATTCAACCCTGATCTGCTCCGCCTCATCTCCCACCACCCTACATACACTCACTCAAGATACCTTTATCTCAGTAGAAAAATGGATATCGGGTATCCAACTAATTCTAAATCCCAAAAAGACAAAACTGCTACTATTTACCCCTAATAGATAAAAAAAAACTCTCCTTTACCATAACATCTAAGGACGGCACCACCATCTCCCTTCTAACCACACCAAACTTCTGGGCATTGAAATAGACAATAATCTCCACTTTGATGTTCACATCTCATATACCATAAAACTAGTACACAACAAACTAGGCTCTCTATACAGGCATAAGTCCTTTTTCTCACAAAAAGTGAGTCACTCTTGCACAAAGCCACCTCCTCTCAACTCTATTATATGCAGCACCAATCTTTACCCAAATCAGACAATGTGACCTAGACAAACTAGAATCATGCTGCAATAAAATAGCCAAGTTTGCTAACTCAACCTATATAACCCATCAATGTACTGCACTAAAATAACTAAAATGGCTTGAGCTACCACAGCTACTTAACTATCACCAGCTAGGCACAGCCTACAATATTCTCAAATATCCTGAACCCCCCCCCCATTATCCAACCTACTTACAGTCTATACTGCTAACCGTTATCTAAGATCTACAGAAAAATCTCTCCTCTCCATCACCAAGATGAACAATAATGTAGGGAAAGCACTCTACTCCCACACCATTGGCAGAAATTGGAACTCTCTTCCCCTATCCGTGTCCACTGCCACCTCCACATCCATATTCAAAAACTCCCTCAAATCGCATCTTCTTAGTACCTGGTTAAGGCCTTGTATCACATAACCCTACCCACACTGCTATTAACTCCCCAAACTCCTTTCTGATCACATGCTGGATCTCTGATCCCCTGTAGGCTTGGTCATCTAAAAGGGTACTTTTAACTGTAGAATCTTACTTGATATATTTTCTCCTCTTACCAATGTATAACTGACATTATCTTTTTACCTATGTTCTATATCTTCTTTTACCTGGAGTGTTTTATTAATTTCTTGTTGTATTACTATGCTCAGTATACATGATGTAACTTGTTGTGTGTATTATGCTGATGCACTGTAACTGACATTGTCTTTTACCTATGTTCTATATCTTCTTTTACCTGGAGTGTTTTATTAATTTCTTGTTGTATTACTATGCTCAGCATACATGATGTAACTTGTGTGTATTATGCTGGATGTACAATAACTGACATTGTCTTTTTACCTATGTTCTATATCTTCTTTTACCTGGAGTGTGTTATTAATTTCTTGTTATATTACTATGCTCAGCATACATGATGTAACTTGTTTTGTGTATTATGCTGGATGTACTCTACTTGTATAACTTGATGCCAGAGCTTTTCTCCCCGGGCCTCCGCCGGACCTGGTCCAGTCGGAATTTCCCAGTTAACAAATGCAAAATAAATAAATAAATAAACATGACATATCTAATTTTAACAACCCTATGTGATGAGTATAATTATATGTATACAGTTTTATTTGTTGTCCGGGCTAGTCCAACTGGATACATGTCCATTTTCAGAAGAGGCCCGGGGAGATAAGCGCCAGTAAGCTAATAAAATTGCAAAGAATTATACAGATTAACATCAAAGTACTTGACAACAAAGGATTAGAAAACAATTCACTATTACTAGAAACATATTCACACAGTAGAGGATTTGACATTCATCACGTAGAAGGCTAACAAGTAATATCATAATGTAAGAGAGAACTAAGAAATAAACAATCAAGTTAAAACTTATTTAAGGTTATTTCCAAATTCTACAGTCAAAGTAAAAAACATTGCTAATATATACATAGTGGAAACATGTGCTCACAGTAGAATGCTTGTTATGCAGTTAATACTCAGAGGTAGATTCCCAGAAAGACTAGGCTAGAAACAGAATTAAGGAAGCTTACTAATCCCACTATATGTGATTTTGGAGGGAGGTATACAGACAGAGCAGCAATAGAGAGAGAGAGGGGGACGTGGAGTGAAAGGGGAGTGTTAGTCTGTGTTAGTACATGGGCATCACCATTGTGTTTTAAGGAGTATTTTTAGTTGCTTTTTGAAAAGTGATAATGAAGAAAGTGATGGTAGTTTGCTGGGAATCCTATTCCAGGTTTTCCCCACAGAGTAAGAAAAAACAGAGTTGCCTGCTTTATTGTTGGACTTATGGATGGATACTAGTAATTTATCGGCTGAGCGAAGGGTTGTAAGATTTTTGTAGGGGGTAATAAGGCTAGAGTATTGGAGTATTACTGGGATGATACAAAATCTTGTGGGTGATAGTAAGTTGCTGAAATTGCAGCTGATTTTGCAGTTCCAGCCATCCTAGCTGTTTAAGATTTTGACAATGGTGGGTTCTAAATGGGGAGCCAGTGGCAAATCTGGCAATGCTGTTATAGGAGGTTGCCAGCTTGTTAAGGTTGCTTTTGGATAGATTAGTATAAATGGGGGAGGCATAGAGGAGGGTGGAGATGAGATGGGTGTGGGCAATGGTAGTTCTGGCTATAGGAGTACGGAAAGGTTAAATCCTGTAAAGGAAACCTAGTTTTCTATTTACTGATTAAGTTGATGTATGAGTCAAAGTTAAGGTTGTGGTCAATTATTACACCTAAGAGTTTGGAGGTTGGGTCAGGTGATATGACAGTGCCATTATTGGATATAACTGTGAGATCTATTGGGGAGGACTTTAGTGTCAGAGTGAACAGCAATAGTTTAGTTTTTTGGGGGTTTAGCAGGAGGCAGCATTGAAGGAACCAGTTTTCCACTAAGTTAAATACTTTTTGGGTGATGGATTGGATTTCAGCTGAAGAAGAGGCAGCACAAATTAATGTGGAGTCGTCTGCATATTGTATGCAGGTAGCTTGAGGAAGAGTTACATTTAGATCATTAATGAATATAGAGAACAGGAGAGGTCCCAGGATAGAGCCTTGAGGGACACCAAGGGTAATAGGGAGATGAGTGGATAGGCCAGGTTAGGGACACCAAGGGTAATAGGGAGATGTGTGGATAGGTGATTGTCCCAAAGGACAGCTTGTTGTCTATTTTCTAAGTACGACTTGAACCATTGTACTACCTGTGTGTCCAGTGAGAGCAATTTAAATATATTTATATGTAACTGATGGTTAACCATATCAAAGGCTTTAGAGAAGTCGATAAATAGTGCAGAGGAAAGCATATTGTCATTACGACTTTTGTTAATGCAGTCAGAAAAGGATAAGAGGGCAGTGGTAGTGCTATGGAATGGCTTAAAACCATGCTGAGAGTCAGCTAGTAGGTTATTTTGAAGAAGGTGATCAAGTAGTTGTTGGTGGGTGCATTTTTCCAGGATTTTGGCTAAAGGAGAGAGTAAGGCTATGGGGCGAAAGTTTGAGATTTCGGTTGAGTTACCGCCCTTGTGTAGTGGGATAATGTGGGAAGATTTTCTAGAAAGGTGGGATCGAACCTTCAGTAATGGTTCTATTTATTACGATGGAAGTGGGATAGGCAAGTACAAAAGCCAGTACAGACATACATACACTCTCAAATATGCCTGTAGATTCTCTTATGTATATCTTTAAATGATTACTAGTCTCAACATAAATAATGCAAATCTACGTGAATATTCATATTACTAACTTATAATCTGGATTTTTATATATATATGCATGTGTAACTACCAGTTTAATTATATGTATACATTAGCTTGGGAGTAGATGGAGATCCTGCAAAATAAGCCAGGGATTGTTTCTGAGAATAAAAAAGACTGGTTTTCCTTGTTTAGCATGCTGTGACATTGTCACTCAAAAGAATAAACAGTGCATGGCATCTTTGATAATGTATCAGAAAGTAACCACAGATATATATATATTTTTTAGTTAGCATGCATTTCAAAGAGCTGTTTTTTTTTTTCTCCAAACAGGCTCATTTGTTACAGTCAGTTTCCTGAGTGTTTATTTAAACTGACCACATAACAATGATTATAATCCAGTTCATGCTATTGCTTACAGTTCTTATACTACCATACTGTTTATGAGAAACTGCTTCCTGTACATAGTTTAGACTATTTCAACATCTGTATTTACAAGATTTATGTATTTGATATTTGTACTGATGTATAAGTGTACTAGATTCATATGTGGATCTATGTATATATGATTTGTGGTGTTAATATTTGTACTGATGTATAAGTGTACTGCAATCATATGTCTATCTTTGTATTTGATTTGGTGCTTTTGTTCATTTATTGTGGAGTTTTTCTCCCTGGGGCTCTACCGAAAATGGGCTCATTTTGGCCATCATGGTAAACAAATGCAAATAAATAAATAAATGCATAAAATAAATTAACATGGAGACTTTAAAGACTTCTTGCTCCATTAATACTAAATAGTACACATCTGGGACCTGAGACCAGTCATATTACGAGGGAGTATACCTCTAAACTTACATATTTTGCTTACAAAGACTGGATGGAGAGGAGTCCTCGCTTTCTTGCATTTATTACTGTACTCAGCAGGTATTTTTCAAAATGCAGCTCTCTAGCCCCTGCCCACAGACCATTTGATTGGTTTTCTTAACTGGTCTGTATATATTTTCTCCTATCAGCAGGGTACATATGTGGGATATTCCTTCAAATAACAAGATGCAGTTGCACTGTCAGTTTTGTGATGTCTGACCATCACATGTTCTCTCCTGCAGCAGAACTTCTAAACGGTGTCTCATTTATATGACAAAACTGTGTGTATTCAACTTATATATATGCATTTCCAAAAGTAAGAAATCGAACATGGGTTTCTGTTTAGGAATAATGCTACTATGTTATTGATGGCTATATATGCAGTCTTATGACAGGTGAAAATAATCTTATCTTTTTATAATGCAGGAGCTCACCACCAGGTTCAACACATTCTAGAATGTTTGCAGAAATCTTTCAACCTGTCCATTTTAAGATGTTTTGTGATATCTAGATGTAAAATGTTTAATTTCATAGTTTCATAAATATTTGAACTTATCTCATCTGAACTGTAGACTACTGAAGTGCCATTTTTCCAGTAACACATTTTTTTAAGCATTGCCCATAACATTGATAATACCTTTTCAAGTGCTATTGTATCCTTATGGATTAATCAATCTGCGCTGAATGTGCATTCACTGAGAATAGGAGAACAGAATCCATCCAAAAATATGCAAAGTCAGAGTGTGCGTACATTGCTATGTACACATGGCTACACCTAGCGATGCAGAGGGCTGATTGTGGTGGTGTGTTTGTGACTTTGTGACATCTTGTGTAGCCATTCAGTAAATATTAAATATTCACTTTCTTTCTCAGTACTAGATACAACTTAAAACCTCAGACAACAAAGCTCATCTTTACTGTTCCCAAGTGAGTGTGTGTGTGTGTGTGTGTGTGTGTGTGTGTGTGTGTGTGTGTGTATGTGGGGGGGGGGGGTCTGTAAATGTGTATATGCATGGTAAAGTGTATATCAAAATAAGGTACTTATGTATTATCGCAACCAAATTTTTGCGGTTGTGGTAATATGCATGCTGGCATGAAAAGAGTGTGGGAATTAGTGTAAATTGTTATTGTACATCTTTACTTACAACAGATATGTTTGGCTTATATTCAGGAAGATAAACAACTGTGAAACTCTTCTTCCTGTTTTGCGTGCTTTACACACGCACGGTTCAATTGGCTGGACTGCTGTCTTACTGTCGAAAGGAGTACTTTAACTATGAAGATGGAATGTTGACGAGAAAAAACACGGAGACCTGGAAATGCTTTGTGGTTTATTTGTCAAAACTTTACAGAGTTGCAAGGAAACTTTTATAACAGAAACTTGCATAAAAATAAAAGGTTTGTGAAATTGATGATATTGGATGATGTTGACAGGTGATTCGAGGGTAGTTTTGTATGTGAGAAGTTGACAGCAGTGCTTTGGTTTTGTGTTGTGATGGTGCTATCCTTGTACGAAGGGAGCTTGTGCTAGTGGTAAAGAGCAAACCTGAACTTAAACATTATCTTTTCCTTTTTTAATTAATAATCCTGCCTAAACAAATTTCAGTGTGAAAGAAAACACTTTATGTGACATTTTCACAGCATTATTGTTACAATTTACATATCAGGAAGCAACCAGTATTATCACGAAAATCTGGTTGCGATAATACGTAAGTACTGAAAATAATGTAAAGCTTTCAAGGCTTTCTTTTATCAAAGTCACTCAATTTTTTTATGATGAGTGCCATTAAACCATTTCATTTACATCCACCTGGGATGCCATGAATATAAGGAGATGGCATCTCAGTCTAACTTAACTAAAGACTGGTTGCACAGCACCACTTTAACTTACACTGAGGTGTCAGTATTGGAATATCTATTCAAGTTCCTGGGATAGGCATGGAACACAGTGCCTTTTGATCTACTTATATATGCAGCAATCTGAGCCACTGACACTGTGACTGCTGGCTACATTATTTCAACGTATGATATGATTTCTTACTATATGATCTAGTTAATCATGAAGAAATAACCTTCATGTGTGTTCATTGACAGCATTATTACCTTGCTGTTACGTCCGTATGTATTTTCTTGCTATTGTTCAATTTAAATGCATGCTTATGTTGTCTCTGCATTCGAAGTACAAATGATAGCGTTATCTCTATTTATGTGGTTGCAAACAGTGTTATCTTTCAAATTTGCATAATACTGCAGCTTCCTGATACTCTGCAATTTTACAATGATTTTATTACTGTTTCCAGTCTTTCTTATATATTTTTTTAATCTTACAATGTCATGAGTGAAGAAGCCAGAGTGATTTGGTTCACTTACCTGTAAACTAATTAAATAAAATGAAATGTTGGCTAAGCTTTTCATTATTTTCAGGGCACACGTGACAAGGAACATTGTATACTGGGTATTTCCTTTTTTTTTTTCAAATTAAATTTTTATTTCAGTTTCACAAGAAAAGAAAATTTCTGCTTATTATAAACAATTAATACATGAAAGAGATAAAATAACAATGAAAATTTACCTAAAGTCAGATAACACATATTATTTTGTAGATTACAAAGTTTACTACCTTATCATTGCATTTCAAAACCTAATTCACTTTAGGCAAAAAGGGTAGATACTAATACTGTTAAAATAAACTTGTTGCATGACAGAAAAAATAGACATGGAATCTTGATTCTGTTCTATATCTGTCAAAGAAAACTATTTACAGTATTTACATATATTTACACTGGGTTGTCACTCGTTAAGGTATATTATGATAAGAATTAGAGTTGAATGTACATGTGTTAATGGACGTTGATATGTCTAGTGCTCATACCGTAACTTCTTTATATTATGTTGTACATAATCTCAGTTTTGTACTTGAGGAAGGACTAAGTTTTAATTGAGTTGAGGGTAGTAAAAAAAAATAAATAAATAAATAAAGTACTACATACTAGATTAGCTTCGATTTAAGATAGAATTTCTATAAGTTTTTCCCAATATTTTCTGAAATAGGTCAGTTTCTTTTTGCTCACCGTTTTTAATTTGTTGGCCAAAACATATTGGATAGCTATATTTTTGAATTCTGACCAGGAGATTTTAGCTCTGACAAGCCAGTTAAGAGTTATGTAGGATTTGAGCAATGCAGTTAGTGTTACTATAATATTTTTGGATTCTAGTGTGTAAGTATTGGGGAAAATATTTAAGATTGACATTTCCCATGCTCTCAGGGTGGATTTCATATAACCAGATTTCTCCAATTTCACTCTCAGAGAGCACCAAGTTTATGGACCTTTTTGCAAGACCAGAAGATATGGAGAGTATCAGCAATTGTGTTGGGACATATGGGGCAAAATGGTGAGAAATTGGAATCTATTTTATTTAGAAAAGATGGTGTATGGTAAGCATTATTATTAATCATGATTTGGGTATATATTAGTTTTTAAAGGGTGTGAGTTTTGTGGTTATGTCTATCGCCGCTAGCTTTTGTTCATTAGTTAAATTCACATTTCTGGTCATCCAGTAATTTGAGTATAAGATTTCATTTTGATATTTAGTTCGGGTGATTAATTTATAGGTGTTTGAAAGCATTTTAGTTTTTTGTAGTAGATAGGAGATAAGTTGTTGATGAAACTGAAATTCTTGTGGAGTTACATTGATTCCTGATGTTTTTAGGTTTACTAAATATAGTATTTGTTTAATGATCAAGCAATATTTTTTACTTGCAGCCAAGTGCTCAACGATATAATCTAGTGGCTGATCTTTTATTTGATAGAAATCCCATACTGTACAGTTTTTAATATATGGATATTTTTGTAGATTTAGCATATTGTTATTTAATTTAATTTCAAGATTCATGTGTATTGGTTGTGCCATAATTAGGAAGTTCTTTATATTTAAAGAAGAGATAAGTATTTGAAAACATGTTACCTTATTAATTATTATCGGATGTATATTGAAATTTTTTAAGTTTTTGCTACTAAGGAAAGGAATAGCATTTGGGTTAACAATAGAAGTGCTTAAATTCTGGTAATAAATTTTTATCCAGAGAGGGTACCAGGAGGTATCAGAAGGCTCATATTGGGTTATGCGTACAATATGATTAGCATTGATAATATGATAATATGTCTGGAAATCGGGAAGACTTTTTCTTTGGGTAATGCTAGTTTTTTATAACTAATTCTAACGTTTTTCGGGTGCCACATAAATTTACTCAATGTTGTTTCCATTTTGGAGAAGAATTTGTTTGTCACGCATTGGCTAATAGCCTGAAATTGATACAGAATTTTGGGAAGTATATTCATTTTTATGATTGATGCCTTGGAAAGAAGAGAGAGGTTTAACTTTTCCCATCTGGCCAAGTCTTTTGTAATTTTTGACCAAACTATGTACAGATTTTCTTTTATAGTTTCCTTATGCGGGTGGATAAATGTAACCCCCAAATATTTGACTGAGTATTCTATTTTAATTTTTGAGTCTGGAAAGAAAATCTTATGATTAAAAGGGTTTAGCGGGAATATTTTTGATTTACCTGTATTCATAGCATAGTTTGAGATTGCAGAAAACTTGTCAATAGAATTTAGAATTTTTGCCAAATCAGTAGAGGGATATTGAAAATAGATGTTGAGGTCGTCAGCAAAAGCTGTGTAATTGATTTGAACATTTGAAATATAAATAGAGTGGTTGAATGTTTTTTGACTTAATTTTAAAAGGAGAGCTTCTAAGTATAGGTTAAAGAGATATGGAGAGAGTGAGCATCCTTGTCTGGTGCCGTTTATTATATGTATAGGGTGTGAATTTTTTTTATTTATATGTAATGTAGTGGTGGCATTATTATATAAGACTTTGGTCATGGCTATATACTCCTCAGGTAGAGCGAACCGTTTTAGTATTTTGAACAAGAAGTTTAGGTTAACTCTGTCAAAAGCTTTTTGCGCATCCACAGAACGAGCATACTTCGGGGAAGTATCTTTGACTGTCATATTTATTATAGCTTCTATTGTTAATGTATTGTCCCAGACTTGTCTGCTATTCATAAAGCCTAGCTGTTCAGCAGATATGATAGAGGAGATTACTTTATTCATTCTGTGGGCCAATATTGTTGCTAATATCTTTATGTCCAGGTTGATTAATGTAATTGGGCGGTAGTCGCTGGGGTTATTGCCAGGTGTATTTGGTTTTGGAATAAAGATCATTTTAGAGTTATTAATGTAAAAATCTGTGATTCCAAATTTTATTATATAGTTGTAAACTTTGAGTAGGATTGGGACTAGCTGTTTCATGAATGATTTATAAAATTCTGGTGTGTAACCATCAGGGCCTGGGGACTTTCCTGATTTCAATTTATTGATAGCTAGGAGTATTTCTTCAGCAATTATTGATGTTTTGAGAAGCTTTATCTGCATGTCTGTTACTTGTGGGAAGTGCAGGACATCTAAAAATTTGTTGGTTTCTATTTCATCTTCCAGATGGTGTGGGTCATAGGTCTCCTGATAAATTTCTTCGAAAACTTTTATGATTTCCCCATCCGAGTTGAAATACTTATTTTTATGATTGATTTGTTTTATTGTGGAAGAAGGGGTTTTTATATTGATCATTCTGGCTAGAATTTTACTGGGAGTTTGGGCCCATTTGGAATATTTGTGTAGAAGTCTAAGATCAGTAAGAGAGAGCTGATTCATATGTATTTCTTGTATTTGTTTTTGTACAGAAATGATTTGTTTTTCCAGGTCCGGGTCATGTTTAAGTTGCATTTGTAGTTCAAGTTTTTTAAATTTAAGTTCTAGGTTTTCAATGTGGGATTTAGCTTGTTTTTTGAGTATTGATGCTTTTTGTATTAGTATACCTCTAAGTGATGCCTTGGTTGCTGCCCATTGTACGTTCAAGGGGATACTTAATATTTCTAGATTATTGTTGGTTTGTAGAAGTAGTTCTTTTATTTCCTGACATAGTTCCCTGTTTTTCAAGAGGTTCTGATTTAGGGTCCAGTTTATTCCATATTGCTTATCTGTGTTTAGTTTGGTCTCATTTATTATTAGGTTGATTTTTGCATGGTCAGATAGGGTTCTGGGATCAGTGTGGAATTTTATATCAAATTTTTTGAAGTTTGTTGAGATTAAGAAAAAATCTATTCTGGACCAAGTTTTGTGGGGAGTTGATAAAAAGGTGAATTTACTGATTCCAGATTCATGTCTGAAGAGTTTAAAGGGATAGAATAAATTAAAATCTTCTATTAGATCATTTATAAGATTTGCTAATTCGATAGGTTGTTTATTTTCTTTATTTGTTCTGTCTAGTTCAGGTCTAGTAGTCATATTCCAATCACCTCCTATTAAGTATAGATGGTTTGGAAATTTTTCTAGGATTGAGTATATATCATAAATGTACTCATTCTGGCGTATACAAGGACTGTGGACATTAAATATTAAAATGTTTCTATTGAAAGAAGGAAGGAAACATTCTAAATAACACCACCTGCCATTGGGGTCGCAATCACTTGCTTTTATAGTACCATTGAAAGAATTTTTAACTATTATTGCTACCCCCTTAGATGTAGTATCATTTCCAGCTGCTATGATTGATTTTATCCATTTCTTTTTTGCTTCCTTTGCCCATTGAGCTGTAGTCATATGTGATTCCTGAATAAGCGCTACAACAGCATCTGATTTATAAATTAGATGTAGGATTAACTTATTTTTCTATTATTCTGGAGACCTTTAACATTCCATGATTCCAGAAAGACAATTTTGTCTTTACTACCATTTTATTACCATTTGGGTTTGAATGCTAATGCGGTAATTAAAGTGTATTTTAGATTTTCTGTATGAATGATAAATATGTTTAAGCATACAGAATGGAGAATGTAGTGAAATGATGATGACAGTATAATGATTAATGAGTGACAACCTGCCCCTTGTAGACCCCACCCGTGCATATCCACAAAACTTCTTTTATCTGTAAGAGGTATTAAAAACATATATACAATCCCAACTATATTACAAAAACCTATTGTTATTCTAAGATCCATCAGACATTAGCACAATACTAGCTTCCTTGCCTGCATTTGCTTAAAAAAAAAAAAAAAAAAAAAAAAAAAAAAGCTCAATTCAAAGGATGATATTAAGACCATTCACCCGATCAAGTAGTGTAAGAGAGTATTTAGATTTTATACAACACCTATTTTGTCCACCCTGTTATAAAATTAGCAATCTATGTTTAATATGGTCAGTCAACTCTTAGGCAATGGATAATTCAGTACACACCTTTTCTCTGTTTCCTTTCTTCCCTTCCATTTCCCTTGGGCCCATCTGCAGCAAAATCCAGGTAGTTTTTTTAAAATACTATTAGTGTAGGCATTGTCTACTATTAAACAAGATAACTATATTGTGATATAGCGTCTAAAGATATACTGAAGTTATTTTATTCACTAATAGATATTTCAAGGTACAGCTTGAGAGAATCATTTTAATTTAGCTCTTGGATTATTTATTTCTATGCCATACTCTAATTCTGTTACATAGACGCCTTAAGATTATAAACTTATCCCCCCAGTCAAGGCCTGCATTATACAAGCAAAGAAAGTTTCAAGAGAATATCAAAATCTTATAGCAAGGGACTTCCTTTATAGCTGCAGCGTGGGTCATTGCAAATAATCTGGTACAAACATGTCAAGGGAATTACAAATAGAAGGTTATTTGGTGAGATTTTATATTAAATAGTTCTGCTAGTGTTTCATGAGTTGTGAGATAATGATGTATTGTTTTTCACGTCCATGGAGTGTCAGTATTGTTTCTGACATATCTTAAATGTGTCATTATTCTCTTATTCTCTTTCTTTTCCTTTATTTGCACCTTCTCCCTTTTTCCAATTTGCCCTCTGTGTTAATTATCTTCTTTTTAATTGAATTAGAGCATGGATATATGGAGGACATCACTCGTCAGCCGCAAGGAGCCAGACACTAATCATGAAATGCCTCATATCATCGTGACCATGATGCTACGCATTATATAAGAAACGACTGTCAGCCAGTGAAAGCCATGCCCTCCTGACTTCCAAAATGCTTCGCTTTACTATCAAGCTTAACAGAGGAGCAATTCTGTATTCACTGTATTGTGAGAAGTCAGAGGAAAGGGAAACCTCGAGGACCAATCAGGACTCTCCACACGCTGCTCGACTATTGTACATAGGATCTGTGCAGATTCGAGGATAGAGGGCTTTGCCTCCTTCATTCATGCCAGGTATGCACTGCCTTATCAAAGTGTCTGGGATATTTTGTTTAATTAAATTTATACTGTGCTATTTCCACAGCTTTTTAGAAAAAAGGATAGGAAAAGAGAAAAGAAAAAGTATTGTTTGCTTGATTTCTGTCGTCCGGTAGCTTGGTAGTTAATTTGCTTTGCTAATAGTCTTTTTGGAGAATCTTGAAGGTTTTTTGGTATCGCGTTAGTAATCCTGACATAGAAACATACTCAAAAATTACAGTCTAAGGCAGTGGAGTGGTTTTCAACCCAAACGCGTAAGTCTCTTTACCAGCGGAAACATTTATAATGTAGACCTCTCGGTTTCCAATAGTAATGCTAGTAGCTGCAGATGTTGACAAACTAGGAAGATGAAAGCAAACATGCACCTGGAGTTAAAAAGAAACTTCTCTGTAACTGTAATTGTTGTCATTGTTTATTAAGTGTATTTGCTTTTAAAATCGCCAGGCTTAAGAGGGAAAGAATAACATTGTAATCAAAGATTAGATACAGGTGAACAGTTGCTTTTCCAATCTGTCAGCATTTTGTGTTAATTGCAGTCGTAGATTTGTTTGTACTTTAAGCAAGTGGAGCTTGGTATCCAAAGTAGTTTAAGGAGATGCCATATTCCTCGTTGAAGTCCTTATGTAAATATTTTTCATGTGTGCGATGATTACATGACTTTTAACTTGGTGAAGTTCATTTTAGTATAAGGGAGTAGTATTATATTGTTATTGTCAAGCTGTTACTTAAGTCGGATTAATTAAAATATAATGTTTGAGTTAAGCTTCCGTTCTAGGTTGAATTCAACATTCTTAGGAAATGCGAAGCAGTTTTACTTACTTCTCTTTGTTCACTTTCTTTTCCCATTTTTGCGCATTGTTTATAATGCAATGCAGTATTTCCGGATCTGTTATTGTTTAGGCTGGTGTGAAAATTTACCTGGATGTAGTTTGCAGGGTCAAAGGGTAGAATTTTAGCGTTTGCTTTGTAGACTAGGCCCAAGTATGGAGTTTTGAAACGCTGAGTAAAATTTACACCTTGAACTGGTTTCTAGGATTATTTGTTACCTTAATACAGCAGCAGTGTGTATCGAACAACTGTCGCTAGTCAAGATTCATCTGAAAGGTTGGCATTAAGCTGCATTTGAAGGTATTTCTTTAAAAACACTTTAAAATGTTGATTTAGCTTCTTGTACAGTTTTTATCGAGTAATTGACACTGTTTTGTTGAAAGCAGAGGGTCTCCGGATATTTCATTTGAAATGTAATATTTTTAATTGACAAGTAACTACAAAAGGGAGATAGGACTTGTCCTGACTGCTTAATTGGAAGTGGTAGATCTAGTGCTATCGTTATTCTGTAGCCATTCCATGTGATGCTTTTCTTCTTTTTGGCATTTACAATTATAGATTGGGAATGATCAGCATTCAGGATTCTAGCATAGACTTGTCTCGGAGTATCAGATATTTGGGCTTTCCTAAGTGCTCTGTGTATTCTCTCAATTTCAATCTTTTTAGATATATCTTTATTTTCCAGGACATTGTCAATGATTTCTTTTGCAATTCTAGGTAGCTGTGACTGATCATATTTCTCCGGTATTCCTCTAATTAAGATGTTATTTCATCTAGCTCTTGCCTCCAGGTCAATAATTTTCTGTTTTATTTCTGTGATGATGGTGTCTCTGTCTGAGGCCTCTTTTTGTAGTTCTTGTATCTTCATCTCATTATTTAGTGTTTTAACTTCATTTTGCTCTATTCTTGTCATCATATGTTCCAGATTGTTTCCAAATGCTGTTAGCTTTGTAGAGAATGTTTGTATTTCTGACTGAAGTGGGATTAGAGCTTCTTTGAAGTCTTCTAGTGTGAATGTCTGATCATTTTTAGCTTTTTGAGTCTGTTTAGTTGCTTCAGATTGTAGTTTGTTTGTTTTTTGCCTTTTTGAAGAAACCTATTTTTCTGGAGAGTTAATTAGAGAGAGTCTAGTCTTAGTAGTTTGTTGTTCCATTTGTTCCAGTTTGGTTAGAATGTTTTTTTCTTTGTTTACTTGATTAGGCAATTTTTGAAGATTAGTAGGCCCAAACACATGTAACCAGGATCACCACTGTGCTACTGTGATTTGGAGATTTAATTCATCCAAGTAAGTTTTTTGGAAACTGAAGATCAGGTAAGTAAATTTACGAATCCCCTTACGTTCTTTTAAGCTTTTTGATTCGATTCAGAATAGTAGACACAAGTGATTTGGTTAGATTGATTTGTATTTTTGAGAGCAGGCAGGAATATGTGCTTCCTATCTGGTGGCCATCTTTTCATACTGGGTATTTCCTGTCGCACCTAATGCAATGTCTGCTGTGAAATGGCTGGCACAGATGCCAATCTGATGATTGTTTATTGATATTCGATTACTGGGAAAGTCCAACTGGTAGGAGCCCATATTCGGTGGAGGCCCTGGGAGAAAAGCACCAAAGTATTACAAAACATTTTAAGAACAATAATTTTGCAGTCTTTAAAATAATACAAAAAATAGCTGCAGTTTAAATTATTATATCAAATTAGATATAATATGAAATCATTAGATACAAGTTATATGACAATGATTTATTAGTTACAGAAATTTTAGCCAGTTTGTAGAGAAATTAAACTAGTGTACATAGCTGGGTTTAGGCACCAGCAAACCCTACAGTTGCTGAGGGCTCCTTGGTCCTAGGGGGGCTCCCAATCACAGCAAGTTTTCTTATCTTGATATTTTGTCACATGTCTGTCAAACCAACAAAATCTAGAACAGCAATATTGTATACTTAATAAAGCAGGTGGGTAATAATAATTCTTATTTATATCACCTTAGAAATTCAAAGATATTTCTGATTATACCAAGTGTTTTATCAAAAAACTTGTTTCACAATTCCATTAAATATTTTACCACTGATATAGTGCCCCTGGCTTGGTTAATCCTTTCTGGTGAATATTTTCTTCACTAAAACTAACAACATAGCCAGTTTAGGTACCTGCAACACCCGTGGCTGCAGCCCCCCCCTCCCCCCCATCATCCTTGAATGTGTGGAGGCCTCACAAAAGCTGCTGCTGCTGATGGTAGAGGAAAATGAGAAGAAAAACATTTTTTACTTTCCTGATTATGCTCCTTAACCTGAACAGGGCTGTGATATGACCCTGTTAGGATAATAGCCGATAACGAACATGAGCAAGGTAAGCACTAGAGAGATCAGCAGCCCAGAGTGACGGATCTCAGTGCAAACCTTGGCTGTTGAGAAGAGCTGATGCTTCTGATCCTCAGGGATGGTATTGTCTTTTTCAGGGAGTTTATAAAAACTAGTAGAACACCAGATACTATAACTCTCAACTTCTTTGAGGAAAATCCTGTACAATGCCAAACATGATAGCAGAATAAAGGCTAAAAATCAGGTAAGTGTTTTAAATATTGCTGTAAATTCACTTAAAAAGTTACTCGAATAACACATTTTGCCTCAATATCCATTTTGGGACAATAAGAAGTACAAAACTTTGATGTCTGGATTTATTGACTGTAATCCTGAATGATTTACCAGCAAATCAAATTTTTTACAAAGGACAGAGCAAAATTATGAGGCAAAATCAGGAGTTTGTGAAATCAGGAACAGTGACAGGTATACATTAGTCTTCACTGAGGTAAATAAAAGTGACTTAACCCTCCTGCTGTTTGACGACTGCTCAACAGCAGTCACTGATCTGGTGTGGCAGTACTGGTGTTGCAGAATATATTGCTAATTGCTGAAATAAGTACAAAACCAGTATTGCTATGGCTTATGCATGTGTGTGAGTACATGTGTGAGAGTGTATATGAGTACATGTGTGTGTGTGTGTGTGTGTGCGTGTGTGTGTGTGTGCGCGTGTGTGCGTGTGTGTGTGTGTGTGTGTGTGTGTGTGTGTGTGTGTGTGTGTGTGTGTGTGTGTGTGTGTTTGTGTGTGTGTTTGCTAAAAATATCATAAATTTTCATCTGTGCACACACCCAGTAATGCCAGGACACATACATTATTCTTCTGGGTATCACCTAGCAAATAATTATATTTGACATAAAATATATTACAGAACAATTAGGCCAGATTATGCTGGCCTCCACTCCTCAGACTGTATAAATAGATAAAGGGAGTACCCACAATCATCCTTGTCAACATAAAAGTTGTTGTTGGTTGGGGACAAATGAGGAGAAAAAAAATGCATTCATTTTCTGAGTATGCTCTTTAACCTAAACAGCGCTATGACATGACCCTGTTAGGATAAAGTTGATAATGGTCTCTGCTCTCATCTGCACCCTTTCTAAAACCAGCTCTGATCAGATGTGTGTGTGCAGAAAGTTGTTGTAGGTTATGTGGGTTGAGGGGCTAGTTATTGTGTGGTTATCACTTCTTTAATTTTCATCAGTTTCAAACCTTAAGTGTGTGCACACAGGTTATTATAGCTTATGTTTGGATTGGGAACAGTGTGGTCATTGTTTCTTTTATAGGTTCATGGATGTATACGAAGGTAATGACCACTAGGTCCCTTATAATCCTAGCTATGCAACCCACATGTGACACACATTTTTTTTTTTATAGGAGTGATTTACTGACTGCTTCTCTTCATCAGAGACAAAGATGCCAGACCAAGGGTGAATTTCCAATCTCTCTTCCATTGGTCCATATGGATAGGGAGGAACTCTGCTTCAAATGGTTGGGCAGCCTGTTCCAGAGAATGTGAATTTCTAAGAAACTTATCTGTCTCTCCAACATGTCCTATTTATGTTACAAGCAAAATTTAGGTCTTTTAATCTAGTAGTACTTGTGACAACCATCCACTGGACAAGTAATCAAGGAGCCTCAATCCTCACCACTGGCAACAGTGGAGGACATACACTGGGAGGATGAAAAGTACACACACAATATTTCCAGATGCAGCTCTCTGCATCAAGTGCAATTTCGGTTTAGAGCATACAGAGACCACAGACAGTCCAGGGCTGGTTTCTCCCTCTTTCTCCAGATCCCCAGTAAGACTCCCCACTAGCACAGCTATAGAGTTGACACCTCAGCTGAATAACCAAGCCAAGACCTCCAGCACCATCTCTGTCCAACCAGTGCTTCATTTCCCTGCCCACGTAGCTGACACACACACACACACACACTTTGAGGTTTGATTTACACACACACACACACACACACACACACACACACACACACACACACACACACACACACACACACACACACAACTGGGAAAGGCTGGCACATGTTTACTAGCTATGCCCCCTTCTGCCAGACTACAAGGTAGTTATTAATGCCACTATTCACTCCTTATCAGATACTTTAAGGTCCTTAACAAAGAGTATCCAATCTTACTGTGTAATATTAATATTAACACAAAAGTTAGTTTGACCAAGAACAAGGCTATTAGGAGTGGCCCACACAGTGCCACCAAACAAATATGCATGTACTCTTAAAACTTAAATATCTCTACACAGATCAGCCACAATGAAAGATTTAAATATACTTAATAATAAATAATAAAAGAACAAGACAATACTAAATATATATTCACAGTGACATTAGAGTTCAAAACCACAGGAAATATTTAAACCAAAATTACAGGACGGTCTCAGATAAATAAAGAAAAATCTCTAAACTAAGCTTCACTATATTCCTGACAGAATCTAAGAGAATTACTATAACCAAAGAACTTACTAATAGAGAAAGGCAGATGTTGTGCTGAATGGTTCTTGTCAAGTCCAAGACTGAATACAGAATACTGTCTCACTATGAGATTTCTCAAATTAATATCTAAAATATTACTGCTGGGATAGCTTGCAGGATGACATAATTTCTGGTCATCTGACTTCTAGTCCCCAGGCCAAAACAATCATTGATGGCAGCTGATAGCATTTAGCATCTACCTGTAAAAAATATACAGACAAGGGCTTTTTCTTAGAACTCTGGCAGATGCTGGAAGTCAAAATAATTGCATTCCTTCATGCTTTCAAGACTAGTAATTAGACCACCCTAAAGACAATACAGAAAGTTTCCTAGGACAGACATTGTGTCTCTTGCTGCATTGAAAACTAATAGATACCATCTTTTATGGCCTAGCCATAAAGTAATTTAATTTCAGTTATTCTTCTGCAATTTGCTGGACTGAAGTTAACCTCCCGTATTCCAGTTTCCAGTGTTAAAATAAATACATTTAAACAGTTACAATAGTGCATGTACATTTCTGTTCTCTTCAAGTAGGGCACACTGTGGATCCATTATAAACACAACAATTTTACAAATACCTTTTCAACACACACACACACACACACACACACACACACACACACACACACACACACACACACACACATCTGTAGAAGCAGTTTGATATACACATGACATACAGTTCTAATACATTTGTAACACATGCATCTTATATAAATCATTTCTATATTCACCAGTGACATATAATTATTTACAAAATTCCAGTTAGCTGGGCTGTCAGTATCTCCTTTATCACAGTACTGATGCTGTCTGTTTTACAGATGTGCAAAAGGTTTATCAAAACAGGATCCAGGGCCACCTTGTATGCCAAGCAAAGATTATCTCTCAGAAGTCTATACCATACTCAGTAAATAGATAGGGCTTTGAATCAATCAGTGTAAGATATTGTGTTTACTCCATGTATTCTTTTGGTAAGGAACCTTTGTGGACATTTTGATTGCTGCATACATCTGGTCAGGTATATACCAAAGGGGGCCTATATTCATCACAGACCTCAGAAGTGTACAAACAAGCTTACTATAGCTTGCACAGGGCAATGTACTCTCTGGGAGAAACAATGTAGAATACATTACTATAATCATTTTTTTCACTGTCCTTACAATCACATTTCAGACACATATACAGGTGGCTGCCTTTGGGGTTATGGGGTGAGCAATGAGGAGGCATGCTATGTATATGTATGAAAGCAGTCAGTTGGAATATATTACTGTATCAATTTGTACCTTTGCTTTCATCCCAAATTGACTCCAGATGGATGCATAGGCAGTGACTGTATTTTTTGGGGGGATGGGGGGTTAGGGAGGCAGGCAGAATTCCCAGATGGGTCTTGTGTATTCTCACAACAATTGTCTTGTTAGTTTATTGTGAGCTACTATTTTGTCAGCTTGGGAAAAACTTATGTCTTCACTGAAAGAAAAAAAAATAAGACTGAAATTCTTTTTTTTTCTCATGATTTTTGTTTTGTTCACCATTGTATTTACAGGGAAAACTGCTCTAAAATGCATCCAGAGCATTTATAATCCATATCGCTTCTGTAGGCATTGACTTATTTCCTAATGATTATTACTGTGCTGTCTTGCTCAGGAAAGGTGTGTTGAAAGGATACAAGGAAAACTAAAGCTGAACAGTAACACTCAATTTCTTTCCTTAATCATAATTTCTGTCCAAGCCATCATTGGATGAAAACATTTTGTGAAAGGAAAAAAAAACTTTAAAATGAACTTCATAGCATATAGAAAGTTATGTATTTCTGAAAAAGATGAAGACTAAAGCAAAATATGAGAAAAGGAAGAAAAAAGGTCATGTGCATGGTGTGGGGAGTTTGTGTGTGGGGAGGCTGAAACAGTAGGCATTAAAAACTGTCTTTTGGCTTTTTTTGGTTAGAGGTCGCCCTAGCCACACTAATCACACTAATGATTGGCAGTAAATTTTTACTGTGTTGAGTTGCCAGCCCAGCACCCAACCTTCAAAGAAGGCACACCCACGCATCTACCTGGATGTCTTTAAATTCACTCAACCATAGGGAGGACATGCAGACTCTGCACAGAAGGCAATCCAGCCAAGAATCGAACCGGAGAATCTCTTGCTGTGAGGTGACAACACTAACTGCTGCACCACCATGATCTGCTGAAACAGTAGGCATTGTTGGACTAAATGCTAGTAACTGTAAATGTCCCTTTGTGAGATGAGCTAACATAGTGTTGTACACAGGCCTGTTGTAATGTAAGAGCACTGTAGCTACAGGTCAATCTGTGAGCACTGCTCCTAAAAAGTTTACAACATGAACCAAAAGGTTGCTTAAGAGGGTGGCAGTAGCAGGGTGATACTTAGACTGGAAGTGCCTAGAGGCGCTTGACATGACATTTACTGGGGCCCCCCCAAAAGCTGACACCAGCCCTGCTAGTGTAACACAAAAAGGAAATGTAATATGAAATGAGAGAAAAGCAGGCTTATGGTAGAGAAAGCCAGAGGAGAAAAATTGATGGACTTAAGGAAATGAGTAAAAAAGGGAGAGTAAGGAGATGTAAAGTATGAATAGGTATTTGTTCACATATAGGGATACAGTTTGTCTTGGTGATGGGCAAGAGCAGTGACAGCTTTTAACTAGGACGTCTTTCAGAATGGTTCTGAAGGATGGGAGGGAGGGTATTAACCTGATGGATATAAGTAAGGAGTTCCAAGCCTTAGCAGTATGGTACCAGTACAAACAATGCCAAACCGATTTGATAGGTTTGTGGACAGACAGTTCAGTGGATTGTAAAGACTGAGTGGGAGCATAGTTGTGTAGAATATTATTTAGTACTGGACAAGCAGGTGGACTCTGGATAATGTTGTAGGTGGCAAGAAGCTGTATATATATATTACTCAATGTAGCAGTTCTGACCAGTTTAGGCTTTTTAGTGCTATACAATGGTGGGTTATAAAAGGATTAGATGAGTAGACTGAATTAATCAATTATTCATATTAATTATTAAAAATAGCTTATAAGCTGCTTCTGTCACCAGTTGCAGATGGGTCTATATTAGAACATCGAAGTTTCAAAACTTTGAATGTTCTAATATCGAACCCTATTCAGCAAAAGCTGAAAACATTGAACATACAGAGCAGCAAATTTTTTCCTAGGGAAAAAATTTGCTGTTCCAAAACACATACACACAACACAAGCACACCAAACAAACAGCAATCCACACACATACACCTAAAATCTTACACCTAACCCTAAACTAAATTATATACACACCACTAAATATCCACTTACCTTAACCCAAACCCTAACCCTAAGGTCCGTCACTATCACACACTCACCTCACCCGCGCCCTAACCCTAACTCACCTACCCCGCCCTAACTCTCACGTCCACACAATCGCACACTTACTTGACCTGCACCCTAACCCTAACTCACCTAACCCACCCTAACCCTCACGTCCACACAATCGCACACATACCTAACCCGCGCCCTAACCCTAACTCACCTATCCCGCCCTAACCCTCACGTCCACACAATCGCACACATACCTAACCCGCGCCCTAACCCTAACTCACCTATCCTGCCCTAACCCTCATGTCCACACAATCGCACACATACCTATCCTGCACCCTAACCCTAACTACCCTAACCCACACTCAATCGCACACTTACCTGAACTCGACCCGTAACTTTCCACCACAGCGGTGAAAATACCGAAGCAACAGAAACGGACAACTGAATTCTTTCCCTAGGAAAAAATTTGGTTTTCTGTTGCTTCGATATTTTCAGCTTTCGCTAAATAGGGTTCGATATTAGAGCATTCGAAGTTTTGAAACTTCTTGATGTTCTAATATAGACCCGTTGCAGATAAGCTTGTATCAAGTCATTTCTAAACTCCACTTTCATTAGGGATGCAAAAATGTGTTTGATTCATGCAGAGGATACTGTACAATCCTTACTAATGTTTTAATAAATGATTTTGAAATTCTCAGACATGCCAACATCCTGATTTGCTTCTTTTAAGCATTATAGTTATGGCTGTACCTCATTCTCTTTATTTACTTTTGTGAACATCCTCACACTTTCTACGTTTGGTTAGTCCATTTTTACATTATGTCTAGATCAATTAGAAATTTCCCTGGAGTTGTACCTTTGGTATTAAATAGTTAAGCCTAAAAGGCACATATTGTTAAGGTAAACGACTCTACTGTGAAATACAGATCGATATTCACTGAAGATTCAAATACTATATAGGGCCCTCTTTGTGGCCTTTCATTAGTTCATAGGTTCATAGGTTCATAGTTTTTTACTAGGCTAATGACCACAAGGGCTTTTTTAAGCCTAGCCATGCATCCCAAATTTCTGACAAGTTCTGATACCCTTGATAAGTGTAAGCATGGGCCTGGGAGATGAGCCATTTACAGGTTACCTGTTTGCATCAGAGGCATAGGTGCCAAACTAGGGACAAACGTCCGGTTTCCCATCCAATTGTCCAAGTTGCACTTGAATTGGATTAGGGAGGAACTCTGCTTCACATAGATGAGGGACCTGTTCCATAGACAGGGTAGTCTCTGGGATACGTACCTATCTCTTCAGCAGGTCCTATTTACATCACAGGCAAGGTTTAAGTCTTTAGAACAGGTAATTCTGGTACTGTTTGTTTTTTGGATATGCAGGAGGTCCATCAGAGTGGGGTCTGACAATGACCTGTATTCCAGGCATAGATCTCCCCTCAAAAGCCTGTAGGAGACAGAATACAGGAATCAGGCCTTGAGGCAGTCTGCATGGTATGCAAGAGAGAAGAGGTACGTAAAGCATCACCGCTGTGTTGTGCAACAACTCATAATCATAAGCTACTATGGCAGGCTATGCATAGACCATAGTAGATCCCTTTTGGTTAAAATCTCCCATTCCAGTAGATCTATGTTGCTCTGTATGGTTATCACAACAGCAAGCTGAAATATACTTCTCAGTCATTATTTATGCATTTATGCATTAATTTAATCACAAGCAAACATCTGAGTGTACATAGTCTTAAATGGGGCTGTAACTGATTGTCACATGTGTGTGCATGTAAAATACTCGGTTCCTGCATCCCAGAGTAGTTATAGTGTAAAGGAAGGAATCAGTTGTAATCAACAGGAGCATCATAGTACAAGCCATGTTCTTTGGGTAAGATCCTTTGTTTCCCTGTTTTTATGACTATTAACAGTGTGTTTATTAGACGGCTGTCAATAAACTGGTCAGCATGAAATCTATGGTTTAATGTTAATATTTTAAATATGAATGTTATGAGCTGTAATGCGTGGATTGATCCCCCCAGTCATTGCTTGTCTGCTGTTTGCTTTCACCAAGTCACTTCACCAGATACTGTTCCTGGACTGCCCCTGAAAAAGGACATTTGAAGGAAGTCCCAAGCTGGTTGCAAATGCATTACACATTTATCTTTTAAATTCCTGTACTTTCACAGTCACTGTTTGACTAGGAATCATAGCATGTCTCTATACTTTAATGAGTTGCCAGAAACATTTTCAATAAATAATACATTTCAAGGGAAGAGAAGTTTACTGCTGCCTTTGTTAAGTCTGTTTTCATTGTGAGAGTGTTTTATTTTTATGTTTAGTAAATGGCTTTCAGTTTTCTGCTATATTTATTTTATGCAAGTTTTAAATTAATTCCAAACTTTAGTGATTGTTACAAAAGGATAGAAGGAAATGATATGCACATTGACAGATTTGAGCAATATTTTATGGTAACTGGGGAAATAATAGCCATATAATGAAATATGGGTATGAATCTACATGGGGGGAGCAATAGGTTACATATTTATCTAACTGTCTCAGTACAACAGATGTAGACACCACTGGAGGTGAAGACAGAGTTTTGTCAAAGGATGATGTTCTTGTTTTATGCGTCATTCTAAGTCTGGATGCTCAATGAGATTTTGGTACTGACTGAAGCAATAATAAGATGGATTCATGACAGAGTAAGGAGATCAGCCATGTGGGGAGAGATTTGAGCACAATCATTGCTTCTCTGGGATTAGAGGACTAATTATATTTTGAGGTGGACCAAGTGTGGTGAACTACAAAGAGGTGCTGAAGCAGACCCAAGACACACTGGAGATGGTAAATCAAGACTGTATCTCTTAACTTGCTT